>NW_026111084.1:334300-526132 GCF_024679095.1 Eriocheir sinensis | reverse complement strand
TGGCTCCAATGCCCGCCGAGTGCAGTTTCTTAAGGAGTCGCTCGTGCGATACCTTGTCGAAGGCTTTCTGAAAGTCCAGGCATATAACATCACTGGGGATGTGGGCATCCCAGTTCTTATACATATACCTTGGAAGAAGTCCAATTAATTCGTTAGGCAGGAGCGCTTGTTTCTGAAGCCATGCTGGGTGTCGGAGATTACATTATTGTGTTATAGAAACTCAGCAAGTTTTCTCTAATAATCTTTTCGAGTATTTTTCCTGCCACTGATGTCAAACTTATGGGCCTGTAGTTTGATGCAACGCTTTTGTCTCCTTTTTTGAAAATCGGTGTTACATTCGCCATCTTCCAGTCTTCCGGGACCTTGTTCAATTGAACTGACCGGTTGGATATATTAGTGAGTGGCTGAAGTATTTGTTGTTTAAGCTCTTTTAATAACCGCGGGGACAAACTGTCAGGTCCCGTTGACTTGTTCGTGTCGAGTTTGTCCAAATATTTTTTTTTTTTCACTTATTGGTCGCATATTGAGTCAAATTCCAGGGGCGTGATCCCACTCGGCGGGTCAGGGCCCACATGAATGGTTTCAATGTCCTCGACTGTGAATACGGATGCGAAGTTACTGTTGAGGATTATGGCCATCTGTTTACTGTCCTGAGTTACAGATTCAGTCTAGTCTGTCTGGGGACCAATATTGTATTTTATTTTATTTTTCCCTCTGTTGTATGTGAAGATTTTTTTTGGAGTTTGTCTTGATGTCGCGCGCTATTTGTTTCTCATAGCTGTGTTCACTACTCCGAATAAGGGTGCGACAAGCTCTGAGGCTGATGTAGCACCATGTACAGGCTTCGGCCGTGTCATTCTCTTTCATCATGCTATAATTCCTTTAGTTTTTTTTTTAAAGTTTGCTGCCCTTTTTATTTTTCTGGTCAACCACGGTGGACCTGCGGCACCATTTACTCGCCTGGGTTTCGTAGGCACTGTAGCCTGCTCTACTCCCTAAAGCTTATCTATGAAGTCGTTCCACACGTTGTCGATATCACGTCTTGATATCCAGTCAATGTTAGGGTAATTTAAGTCCCCAATTGTTATTGCTTCTTTGCTTTGTATTAAAGAGTGAAGCTCTTCGTATAGGGCAATGTCGTCGGCAGCCTGTTGTTTTGGGGGCCTGTAGACGATCGCAAGTGCTAGTTTCTTATTATTCGCGGTTATTTCCACACAGACGGAATCGTAATTCTCTGCGTCCTGTTTGTCAATTTTTATGGCAGGGAGCGTCCTTTTTACGTAGCATATTACTCCTCCTCCTTTCCTATGCTTTCGATTTTTGTGGAAGGTTTCGTACCCGGGGAATGACAGTTCGAATACTAGATGTGCTGGGTTGGCCTTTCTCTACTCCTCATGCTAACAACCTTGGTTTAAGAGACCGGCTGAATAAAATCCTATCTTCTTTCCTTATCACCCAAATTGCAGATTTGATTTTTTATATGTATTTCGCATATGTGAATCTCCAGTAAACGTTTGAACAACTTTGGTCCGTATTTCTCTTTTTAATCAAAACGCCAAAATGTAAAAAAAAAAAAAAAAAAAAAAAAAAAAATTTTTTCACGGACTGATTATATTTTCCTTTGTAATTCCATGCAAAATAGTGTGACAGTCGTTTATATCATAGGTAAGAAAGCTGTTGTGGTAGAATTTTGTATGTTCACTTTAGATTATGTACCAAAAAAATTCCGTTTTCCCTTGTTTAATTATATTTTCATAAATATAAAAAAGTTCCAAAGCAAATTTTCAAAATTCTGAGACAACATACACAAAAAAGACATTTTAATGCTCTTTCCACCAGTACCTTATTCATTAAAATCGAATAATAAATGTAAGAGTTATTCACCAGTTTAGTGTAAACAGTTAGTTTTGAGTTACGGGGCTTCAAAGTTTCGTAATAATGATAATTATAATAATAATTTTATTTCGCCCTGGAATGGCCACACTGTGCCGAATATTGTTAGTACCAGGTATTGTAATGCTATTGTTTTGCTTTGTAGGTGATCTTTACTCATGAACATGGCACCTGATCCCCTTCTTGTAGAAGTATTACTCACTCAAAGGTGAGGGTGTTAGGAGCTGCCGCCTCCCAAATTGTTCCCAGTTTTTGTTTGCATCGCTTGTTATTAGAAACTACCTGGCTAGTAGGATTTGCTTCTTTCCTTTTCTGTTTTAATATTCTTTCTTGATTGTGATGATCTCTCAGAACCTGTCTCTTTCCTTGTCTTGTTTTTGTTTCGACTTACTGTTGTTGTTGAATGGAGAGATGGGCTCTTCTCTCTTGAAACTGAAGTAGAAGACTGTGGTAGTGATGATGGTAGCAACGCAGAAGCATCGAACGTAACACCGATCTACAAAAAGGGAGACAAAAGCGTGGCCAAAACAACAGACCAATCAGCTTGACCTCAGTGGCGGGAAAAATCCTCGAGAAGATCATCAGAGACAAACTCGTTAGGGTCCTTGAAGACAACAACATAATTTCCGATGCTCAGCACGGTTTCAGGAACAAGCGCTCATGCTTAACCAATTTATTGGACTTCTTCCAAGGTATCTATGAAAACTGGGATAATCATATCCTGAGTGATGTTATATATCTAGACTTTCAGAAAGCCTTTGAAAAGTGCCACACGAAAGACTCCTCAAGAAACTTAAGTCGGCGTGGTTAGGCGACAATCTGACAGCGTGGATCAAAGACTGGCTCACTCGAAGAAAACAACGAGTTATACTCAACGGACAGGCCTCCGAGTGGCTCCCGGTCACAAGTGGAGTGCCACAGGGGTCAGTGCTGGGACCCATACTTTTCACCATATATATCAACGACCTAGAACTAGGATTAAATCCAGTCTTTCAAAATTTGCCGGCGACACAAAGGTGGGTGGGAAGGCCCTCACGACGGCAGACTGCGAAATTATCCAGAGAGACCTGGACCAGATCACTCGGCGGTCAGAAAAATGGCAGATGTCCTTCAACACTACCAAATGTAAAGTAATGCATATCGGATCCAGAAACAGCAACCACACATACCACATGGGTGGCGAACCACTACATGTAGTGCAAGAGGAAAGAGACCTCGGGGTCACCATCAGCAGTGACTTGAAACAAACAAGACACTGCAAGTCCCCCTGTATGAAAGCCAATACAATGCTTGGGTTCATAGCGAGGGACTTCGAATACAAGACGCCGGGAGTTATGTTATCCTTGTATAATTCGCTGGTAAGGCCCCACCTGGAATACGCTGTGCAATTCTGGTCTTCTAATTACAGGAAAGACATTGAATTACTTGAGAGAGTACAGCGCCGCGCCATGAAGATGATACCATCAGTGAGGACGAAGCCCTATGAAGAGCGACTCGAGCGACTCAACCTCTTGACGACTGCATGGAGACATGATACAAGTCTTTAAGTACCTGAACAAGCCCAGCAACGTTGATCACTCCAAACTCTTCACGTTACAAACTAACCTGAGAACAAGAAACAACGGAAAAACAATTCAAGCAAAGCGATGCAATACCGACATCGGCAGGAGTTATTTCTCGAATAGAGTTGTGCGCCACTGGAACAGCCTTCCTGCAGAAGTGGTTAGCGCAGAGACCATCAACTCCTTCAAGAAACGCATTGATCGCCACTTTGCTGCATCGGGAGTGAACTGAACGTACCCAAGAGTAGATACGCAAGTGGTTTAATCCTTCCCCGCAAGCCACTCCTATGGCAAACGGATTGATTAAAGCACTGAACGCAGGCAGCCTAGTAAAGAGCCAACAGGTTTTCTGCTGCCTGCTAGTCCATGTTTCCATGTTTACCGTCCTATAGCTTTACTTTCTTGCCCTTCTAAAGTTTTTGAATCCATTCTTAACCGGAAGATTCAAAAGCACCTTTCCACTTCCGACCTTCTATCTGATCGCCAGTGTAGGTTCCGGAAGGGGCGTTCTACTGGCGGTCTTCTTGCTCTCTGAACTGATTCTCGGTCATCCTCTCTTAGCCATTTCGGTGAAATTTCTCAGCTGCGCTAGACATATCGAAAGCTTTTGATAGAGTCTGGCACAAATCTCTGCTTTCTAAACTGCCCTCTTTCTGCTGTGGTAGACGGTCGCTGTTCTTCCCGGTTGCCGGTCAACTGAACCAGTGCCACTTGCACCAGTACCACATGCACCAGTGCCAACTGAACCAGTGGTCAACTGAACCAGTGGTCAACTGAACCAGTGGTCAACTGAACCAGTTGTCAAGTGAACCAGTGGTCATTTGAACCAGTGGTCATTTGAACCAGTAACCATCTGAACCAGTGTAAACTGAACCAGTACTACTTGAACCAGTACTATTTCAACCAGTGACCATCTGAACCAGTGGTCATCTGAACCAGTGCTACTTGAACCAGTGCAAACTGAACCAGTACTACTACTTGAACCAGTACTAATTCAACCAGTGACCATCTGAACCAGTGCAACTTGAACCAGTGCAAACTGAACCAGTAGTACTTGAACCAGTACTAATTCAACCAGTGACCATCTGAACCAGTGGTCATCTGAACCAGTGCAACTTGAACCAGTGCAAACTGAACCAGTAGTACTTGAACCAGTACTATTTCAGCCAGTGACCGTGTAATACAATTTAACCCTTTTTCGAAGGCCGATGGTACTGTACTCCGTTGTGTAACCCTTTCATTACAGGTGTAACTCGTTTATGTTAGCATCCTCCCTGCACCAGCTTAAACCACGCATACTGAATTAAAACAACAAATTATCCTAGGCATTGCATTGAATTAAAACAAGAAATAACCCTAGGCTTTGTACTGAATTAAAACAAAAAATAACCCTAGGCTTTGTACTGAATTAAAGCAAAAAATAATCCTAGGCTTTGTATTGAATTAAAACAAGAAATAAGCCTAGGCTTTGTACTGAATTAAAACAAGAAATAACCCTAGGTTTGTACTTAATTAAAGCCGGAAATAATCCTAGGATTTGTACTGAATTTGTACTATTTCAGCCAGTGACCGTGTAATACAATTTAACCCTTTTTCGAAGGCCGATGGTACTGTGCTCCGTTGTGTAACCCTTTCATTACAGGTGTAACTCGTTTATGTTAGCATCCTCCCTGCACCAGCTTAAACCACGCGCTTATGCAAAGCCATTTTTATTTTGAGCTGGTCCCAGTCCTGCGACACGTGGAGTCGGGATGCTGTCGCGGACCTTTTTTTTTTTTTTAGTTTTATATTATATTTTTATTTATTTTTTTATATTATTTTTTACTTTTTTCTTTTGGGTTTTTTTTTCTTTTCCTAGCTTATAACAGTTTTTATATTTCCTTTTCTTGTTTTATTTATTTTCATTTATTACTTTTTGTGAAATATTTTTCACTTTGTGTTTGTAAATGAAGTGTGACCATTTTAATGTAGGTTTCCGAAGGAAATAAAAATACAGTTGAGTCACAACAAATTCTGCTGAACTCGCACATATTTTATGGAATAAAAAATACTCTGAATTGTAAGTAAACTAATTATATTCAGATCTTGAAGAAAAATAAAGTTGAAGAAATATAAATAAAATGCAGTACCAGCTTAAACCACGCATACTGAATTAAAACAACAAATTATCCTAGGCTTTGCATTGAATTAAAACAAGAAATAACCCTAGGCTTTGTACTGAATTAAAGCAAAAAATAACCCTAGGCTTTGTACTGAATTAAAGCAAAAAATAATCCTAGGCTTTGTATTGAATTAAAACAAGAAATAAGCCTAGGCTTTGTACTGAATTAAAACAAGAAATAACCCTAGGTTAGTACTTATTTAAAGTAACTTGTCGGCTTCTTCACCATAAGATCTAACTTTAACTGCTAGTCTGTTTGCTAAAAGTACATATGTATTTCTTGGCCTCTCAAGATTGACAGCTTGGGCATTTTGCATTGTTAGCCTATGAACTGCAATGTCTTTTCTGATACCATTCATGAAAGACCACATTGTTGGATGAGAGCACATAAAAAGTGACTTGAGCGAATTATGAAACCCTTCCGTGCAATCATACATGACAATGTCTGCATAATCATTAGGTATCTCAAAGTTTCGAGACTGAGGAGGTGGTTGGATGTTCTCCTCTTTTTGGCGTGTTCGTCTAATACGTCGTTCAATGGCAGATTTAACTGGCATTCTTGCCAAGACATCATCGTTTAAGGGACCATCTGAACCTTTTTTTCGGGAAGAGTGTGCCAATTTTTTTAACACACGCGTCTGGCAATCCTGCCTGCGGCCCCAGGGCGCCGCCAGTGGCCCGCCGCGGCGCCGCCCACCAGGCCCAGTAGGGGGTTAGACTTCACTGAGAGTGGGTGCTTTCTCACGTTGCACCTACTCAGTTAACCGTACTTTTTTTTGTAGTTATAATACTGTATATCTTCAAATAATTTTATGTGAAATGGCTCTAGATATTTCACAGTCCTTGAGAGGTGGAGAATTGCTAGTGCATCATGGTTTTGAGTATATTCTTCGGACAAAAGAGCCTTGGATGGATGCTGAAAAGAAGTATTGGAGGTGCAGGAAATATAAGACTTTCAAATGTAAATCATCAATAATAACGAAGGGCTCAAATATTATAAAAGAACCCTCTGACCACACCCATTCTGGAGACTCTATTCAAACTGACGTTCATGTTGCCCTTGCAAAAATGAAACAAGATGCAAAAAACACTCGTGCCACCACAAGGACAATTTTCGCCGACCATCTCGTTCCCTTAAACGATGATGTCTTGGCAAGAATGCCAGTTAAATCTGCCATTGAACGACGTATTAGACGAACACGCCAAAAAGAGGAGAACATCCAACCACCTCCTCAGTCTCGAAACTTTGAGATACCTAATGATTATGCAGACATTGTCATGTATGATTCTGGAGTCGATGATCCTCAAAGAATGTTAGCCTTTGGGAGACATGATTTGGTAAATTGCCTTCAGAGTGAGTTATGGATTGGGGATGGAACATTTGAGACTACCCCATTGATTTTCTTTCAGTTGTATACTATTCACGCCAAGATAGGAAACTCCTATCCCCCTTGTATATATTTTCTCTTGCCAAACAAAACAGCTGAAACATACACACGTATGATTGAAATTTTAAAAATGTTGCATCCAGGTCTCAACCCTTCTACTATCTTACTTGATTTTGAGTTGGCGGCAATAAATGCTTTCAAAAATGAGTTTCCTCTAGCAAGAGTATCTGGATGTTTCTTTCATTTAAATCAGTCTGTGATAATAAAGGTAAATGAATTGGGATTGAAGGTCAGGTATGAAACAGACCGTGATTTTGCAATGACTGTCAAGTCCCTTCCAGCACTTGCTTTTGTACCAATTGATGAAGTACCTGAGGTCTTTGAAGAGTTGGGAGCTGCTTTTCCAGATGAGGCTGAATGCAATGACCTAATTGCATATTTTGAATCTACATACGTACGTGGACCTCGAGTAGGAGGAAGGGCAAGAAACCCAAGATTTGAACCACAGCTATGGAATCATTACGAGGATGCCCAAATATGTGCACCAAAAACCACTAATTGCACGGAAGGGTTTCATAATTCGCTCAAGTCACTTTTTATGTGCTCTCATCCAACAATGTGGTCTTTCATGAATGGTATCAGAAAAGACATTGCAGTTCATAGGCTAACAATGCAAAATGCCCAAGCTGTCAATCTTGAGAGGCCAAGAAATAGATATGTACTTTTAGCAAACAGACTAGCAGTTAAAGTTAGATCTTATGGTGAAGAAGCCGACAA
The DNA here is from genome assembly GCF_024679095.1 of Eriocheir sinensis. Taxonomy (NCBI): domain Eukaryota; kingdom Metazoa; phylum Arthropoda; class Malacostraca; order Decapoda; family Varunidae; genus Eriocheir; species Eriocheir sinensis. The sequence continues at coordinate 518,351 of NW_026111084.1, read as the reverse complement.
GTTACGATATTTGAGAGCAATTGCCCACATGCAAGTTGTTGGGTAGAAAATAAGATTTAGTGCTGTGCAACTATATACAGTACTTACCTTGTTACCATAGAGTAACCAAACGTTATACTGCATTTTATTTATATTTCTTCAACTTTATTTTTCTTCAAGATCTGAATATAATTAGTTTACTCACAATTCAGAGTATTTTTTATTCCATAAAATATGTGCGAGTTCAGCAGAATTTGTTGTGACTCAACTGTATTTTTATTTCCTTCGGAAACCTACATTAAAATGGTCACACTTCATTTACAAACACAAAGTGAAAAATATTTCACAAAAAGTAATAAATAAAAATAAATAAAACAAGAAAAGGAAATATAAAAACTGTTATAAGCTAGAAAAAGAAGAAAAAAACTAAAATAAAAAAGTAAAAAAAAAAATATATATATATATATATATATAATGTATGATTGCACGGAAGGGTTTCATAATTCGCTCAAGTCACTTTTTATGTGCTCTCATCCAACAATGTGGTCTTTCATGAATGGTATCAGAAAAGACATTGCAGTTCATAGGCTAACAATGCAAAATGCCCAAGCTGTCAATCTTGAGAGGCCAAGAAATACATATGTACTTTTAGCAAACAGACTAGCAGTTAAAGTTAGATCTTATGGTGAAGAAGCCGACAAGTTACTTTAAATAAGTACTAACCTAGGGTTATTTCTTGTTTTAATTCAGTACAAAGCCTAGGCTTATTTCTTGTTTTAATTCAATACAAAGCCTAGGATTATTTTTTGCTTTAATTCAGTACAAAGCCTAGGGTTATTTTTTGCTTTAATTCAGTACAAAGCCTAGGGTTATTTCTTGTTTTAATTCAATGCAAAGCCTAGGATAATTTGTTGTTTTAATTCAGTATGCGTGGTTTAAGCTGGTACTGCATTTTATTTATATTTCTTCAACTTTATTTTTCTTCAAGATCTGAATATAATTAGTTTACTTACAATTCAGAGTATTTTTTATTCCATAAAATATGTGCGAGTTCAGCAGAATTTGTTGTGACTCAACTGTATTTTTATTTCCTTCGGAAACCTACATTAAAATGGTCACACTTCATTTACAAACACAAAGTGAAAAATATTTCACAAAAAGTAATAAATAAAAATAAATAAAACAAGAAAAGGAAATATAAAAACTGTTATAAGCTAGGAAAAGAAAAAAAAAACTAAAAGAAAAAAGTAAAAAAAAAAAAATATAATATAAAACTAAAAAAAAAAAAAGGTCCGCGACAGCATCCCGACTCCACGTGTCGCAGGACTGGGACCAGCTCAAAATAAAAATGGCTTTGCATAAGCGCGTGGTTTAAGCTGGTGCAGGGAGGATGCTAACATAAACGAGTTACACCTGTAATGAAAGGGTTACACAACGGAGCACAGTACCATCGGCCTTCGAAAAAGGGTTAAATTGTATTACACGGTCACTGGCTGAAATAGTACAAATTCAGTACAAATCCTAGGATTATTTCCTGCTTTAATTAAGTACAAACCTAGGGTTATTTCTTGTTTTAATTCAGTACAAAGCCTAGGCTTATTTCTTGTTTTAATTCAATACAAAGCCTAGGATTATTTTTTGCTTTAATTCAGTACAAAGCCTAGGGTTATTTTTTGCTTTAATTCAGTACAAAGCCTAGGGTTATTTCTTGTTTTAATTCAATGCAAAGCCTAGGATAATTTGTTGTTTTAATTCAGTATGCGTGGTTTAAGCTGGTGCAGGGAGGATGCTAACATAAACGAGTTACACCTGTAATGAAAGGGTTACACAACGGAGTACAGTACCATCGGCCTTCGAAAAAGGGTTAAATTGTATTACACGGTCACTGGCTGAAATAGTACTGGTTCAAGTACTACTGGTTCAGTTTGCACTGGTTCAAGTTGCACTGGTTCAGATGACCACTGGTTCAGATGGTCACTGGTTGAATTAGTACTGGTTCAAGTAGTAGTACTGGTTCAGTTTGCACTGGTTCAAGTAGCACTGGTTCAGATGACCACTGGTTCAAATGGTCACTGGTTGAAATAGTACTGGTTCAAGTAGTACTGGTTCAGTTTACACTGGTTCAGATGGTTACTGGTTCAAATGACCACTGGTTCAAATGACCACTGGTTCACTTGACTACTGGTTCAGTTGACCACTGGTTCAGTTGACCACTGGTTCAGATGACCACTGGTTCAGATGGTCACTGGTTGAAATAGTACTGGTTCAAGTAGTACTGGTTCAGTTTGCACTGGTTCAAGTTGCACTGGTTCGGATGGTCGCTGGTTCAAATGGTTACTGGTTCAGTTGACCCCTGGTTCAGTAGACCACTGGTTCAGTTGTCTACTGGTTCAGTTGTCTACTGGTTCAGTTGGCACTGGTGCATGTGGTACTGGTGCAAGTGGCACTGGTTCATTTGACATGGAACCGTTCTTCCCCTAAACCTATCAACAGTGGTGTTCCACTGGGATTTGTCCTATCACCCACTCTTCCTATTATATAATTATTCATCAATGATCTTCTTACCATAACAAACTGCCCTATACACTCATATGCTGACGACTCCACTCTGCATTATTCAACTTCTTTCAATAGAAGACCCTGTCAATAGGAATTACAAGATTCCAGACTGGAGGCTGCAGAACGCTTACCCTCAGACCTTGCTATCTTTTCTGATTGGAGTAAAAGGAACCTTGTGTCCTTCAATGCCTCAAAAACTCAATTTCTCCACCTATCAACTCGACACAATCTTCCAAACGCCTATCCCCTATTCTTCAACAACACTCATCTGTCACCTTCTTCAACACTAAACATCCTTGGTCTATCCTTAACTCAAAATCTTAACTGGAAACTTAACATCTCCTCTCTCACAAAATCAGCTTCCTCGAGGTTGGGCGTTCTGTATCGTCTCCGCTAGTTCTTCTCCCCCGCACAGTTGCTATCCATATACAGTTGCCTTGTCGTATGGAATAAGCAAGTAGTTACTGAGCCTACCAGAGGAGATAACATATTAGACTTAGTCCTAACTAATAATGGGAATTTGCTACGTGAGTTGGAGGTGGGCGGGGAGTTAGGAAATAGTGACCACAGAACGGTTCGCTTTAGCTTAGACCCGTAAACCAAACCCAGTGTTAGTGCCAGATTTTAGAAAAACAAATTACGAGGGGCCTCGAAGACATCTTGAAGGGGTAAACTGGGAAAATTTAGGGATTCATGAGGCCAGAACTGTGGGTTGGAGAGCCAGGAGAACCGGATAGAAATGTCTTACAATAATTTAGTTAGAGTAATAGTGGAGGGGCAAGGACAGCATATACCACAGCGAACACTTAGAAAAGAAAACACTGACCCTTAGTGGACTAAAACACGATATAGGGTTAAAAAAGGGAATTTATCAGAAAATAAAGAATGGTGAAACACATCTGAAGGGCCGGTATGTCGAACTATCTAGATTAGTGAGCAAAAAAACACCAGGGTAGCAAAATGGAACTATGAGATTAAAGTAGCAAATGAGGCGAAAAGTAATCCTAATGGCTTTCAGATGTATAGGACAAAATCAAGGGAGAAAATTGGACCGCTGAAAACAAACACAGGGGAGCTAGTGGAAAATTTCGAAAATATGAGCACATTGTTGAACGACTACTTCATTTCAGTATTCACACAGGAGGATCGAACGATTATTCCGGAAAAGGTTCAGGTGTACGAGGGCGGGGATGGCGATAAATTGAGGGATATAATCATTACCAGGCAAGTAGTTCAGGATGAGATAGATAAGTTTAAGAATAATAAGTCGCCAGGTCATGACGGGATATTGTCGAGAGTAATGCAGGGATGTACTCAGTGACCCACTAACTGACATCTTTAAGATGTCGGTAAAGAACGGTTATGTGCCCAGCCTATGGAAAGTAGCTAATGTGAAGCCGATTTTCAAAAAGGGGGACAGGTCAGCCGATTCAAACTATCGACGAATTAACTTAACATCGGTTATAGGCAAGATGATGAAGTCCATAATAGCTATAAACATTCGGGAGCATCCAGATAACTATAACTTAATTCACTAATCGCAGCATGGGTTCACAAAAGGTAGGTCATACTTCACCAATCTCTTGTCCTTCTACAATAAAGTGTTTGAGGCGGTAGACAGAGAGCGTTTGACAAAGTTCCTCATCAACGACTGTTGCTTAAATTACAGGCTCACGGAGTAGAGGCTAAAGTTTTGAACTGGGTCAAGGCGTGGCTTAGCAATAGGAAGCGGAGAGTGCAAACCAATGGTGAAATATTTGACTGGGGCTGTGTTACGAGTGGGGTCCAACAAGGCTCGGTATTAGGTCCAGTTTTGTTTATTAGTTATATCAATGACTTAGATACAGGAATTAGTAGTGATTACAGTAAGTTTGCAGATGAATCCAAGATCGGTAGAGTAATTGAGTCGGATGAGGACGCTAGTATTCTCCAGGATGAACTAAACAGATTGTATGACTGGGCGGATAAATGGCAGATGGAGTTCAATGTAGGGAACTGCAGTATTCTGAGTGTAGGTAGGAACAACTCCTCACATAATTATTGTTTAAATGACACTCTCATAAGCAGGTCTGGGTACGAGAGGGATTTAGGGGCCTTAGTGAGCTCTGATCTCCGTCCAAGGGCACAATGCATTGAAGCTAGAAATCGAGCAAATAGGGTACTGGGATTTCTTTCAAGGAGCGTAAGCAACAGAAGCGCCGAAGTCTTTTTAAAACTATATTTCGCATTAGTTAGACCACATCTTGATTATGCGGTTCAGTTCTGTTCACTTTACTATAGAATGGATATCAAAATGTTAAAATCGGCGCAGAGGAGGATGGCTAAGATGATTCAGGGGTTGAGAAACTTGCCATACAAGAAAAGACTCAACCAGTTAAACTTGCATTCTCTAGAAAGAAGAAGGGTGCGTGGAGACATGATCAAGGTTTATAAATGGATGAAGGGCTTTAATATGGGGGATATTCATAAGATTATTTTGGTAAGAGAACCGGGTAGGGCACGTAATAATGGGTTTAAATTGGATAAATTCAGATTCAACAGACATATAACATAGGCATACATTGGTTTACAAACACAGTGGTGGATGAGTGGAATAGGCTGAGCAGTCATGTGGTGAGTGCCACTACAACTGTCACATTACATAAAAAAAAAAAGATTATATAAATTCTTGGACAGTGATGGTAGGTGGGGTTAGATTCACGGGAGCTTCGGTTCAAAGGGTGATGACAATTGGAGCGTTCATTTTGGCGCCGCAGCTGCTGGGTCATATGGCGTTGAATTTAATACAGATATATTACTCTAAAACAATAAAACCGGATAAAAACAACACCAATAAAACTATATAAAACCACTAAAAAAACAGAAACGTTATAAAAAAAATGCACTAATAGAGCTTTATGAAACCATTTAAAAAATAAACTAAAAGATATAAACAACGATAGAATGTCAATAAAACCTACTGGAGGTTAAATAAGCCAGCCTCCTGTAGGAAGCCATAAACGTCATGTCCCGGGGAGAGTGCCTTCTGCCGCAGCACCAGAGAGAGAGAGAAACTCCCATCTCCACCCCGACACCGGGGGAGGTACCACTCACGCAGGTTCCTCAGAATGGGAAACCTGCCGGACCGTCAGGGGCACCAAACAGTCATCACAGTAGGGCTAGACACCTTGGAACATGAGGAAGCCAAGTGTGTATCGAGTATGACCCACCCTAAGGCGGGCCATGTTAGTCTCCTTTTTACGACTTTTTATGTGGGAGTATGACCAGGGACGCACAACCCTGCGCCGCCACTCACTCTGGAGTGCAGACCGTACGGTGTGATTCAAATCCCTAGTTGGAAGAGCGCACTGTAATGGAGAACGGGAAGCAGCGGCCCGCGCCACTTCATCGGCCTCCTCATTACCACGCACAGAGACGTGGGCAGGTACCCAACAGAAGGTCACCTGGTTCCCACCCCTATTTGCTAAAACTAACCAGCTAAAATTATCTAACACGATAGGGTGGGTGCTTCTAAAGTCTTATATTGCTAATAAGGCTGCCTGTGAGTCGGAGTAGACAGTAAAACTATCGACAGGCAAAGTGAAGATGGTTCGAATGGCTAGAAGAATGGCAGATAGTTCTGCAGTAAAAATGAAGGCTAGTGCAGGTAAGGTTCCTGAACGGAAAAAAATTGTGGAAAGACAGCTCCAAATCCAACGCCAGCATCGGATTTGGAACCGTCCGTGTATATTTGTACAGAGGTGGCGTGACTAGCTGAGTGGGACAGGAAAAGCTGTCGAGCAGTTGCCATTGAGATGTTTGCTTTGTTAAAGTGAAAATAATACCGGCAGAAATGTGTTTGGGAACTCCCACGGTGGTGGCAACGATTTACGGACCTCTCCGAAGTGTTAAATAGGTGTTCTCTCTCTCTCTCTCTCTCTCTCTCTCTCTCTCTCTCTCTCTCTCTCTCTCTCTCTCTCTCTCTCTCTCTCTCTCTCTCTCAAACATATTAACAGTAGCAAGTGTCGTCAAGGGGCAGACAGAGAAGGGAGTGCAAGAACGCTGACACAGCCCGCCACCTTTTCTGCCCCGGTGAGTCGAGTCAGCACACACCCGCACCCGGGTGCAGAGCCACACTCCGCCGTGTGACTCCACACCGCGCCGCTGCACGGAGTCTCGCTACCAATTCCGAGACGCCCACTTGTCTGCCTACGACACAGCCTGTCGTGGGTAGGCGCTATTTTCGCCAGACCAGGGCGGACTTTTGGCGGCGACCTATGGAGGGGCATGGTTGCTCCCCCGTCGGTATGCGGGCGAAGTGTTTTCACCTCAGGGAACTAGACGTCTTTGCCCTGCATAGTCTCAGGTCACCCTTGGACAAGGTGTAATACCTGATCAGTCTCCCGTGCCAGGGTCACGGTGAAGCCTCTGGGCAGCAGCAGTGGTGGATTGGACTGCAGGCAGAGGATCTCTTTATGAGACAATGGCTGGAGTTCCAGGGTCCTAGTCAGCTGGACCGTGCCTAATTATTTAGGCCTGCGATGTAGAGGAGTGTGGCGACCTCTACACTAAAAAGCCTCCCTGGGAACCAGTTGTCGGTGTGAGCTTCCCGTCCCTCCCCTCTACCGACGGTACTCCCATCTCTATTCTGCATAACAGCTGGTTCTTGTTTTTTTCCTGAAAGAGATGTCTTCCGTGGGCCATTTGAGGTTGTACCTCCCGGCTTCTTGGAGGAGTTTCTGAGGGTTTTTCTTATACTCAAGGAATATTTCAGCTACTTGGTCTCTCAGGAAGGGCGTCTGATACTCTCTAGAGTTGGTGGAGAACACCTGGTGACAGGTGCCACTGGCGAGGCCTCGAAAGGGTCGCAGAGTTGGGTTAGACGTTTCGGAAAGTGGGAACGAATTGCTGGTTCCTCTCTTCCCTTGCCAGCTCTGCTCTGAGTGACTACGCCGGCCCCGTTCTATGGGACAAAAGTTCGAGGATAATAGCTGAAAAGCGCCGGGTTGCGAAAGTCTCTGTCGTGACCGAGGCTCAGGACAAGCAATTAGTCTTTGAGGCGTTTTCAAGACCCTGTGGGAGCGAACTCCCAGTGTTGGAGGCATCTAACACAGCAGTATCTAATTTCCATGCACAATTTTTATCCAATTCAGTTTATGGTCACACTTTAACCCGTCCAGCCCCGCTGACGGCTCTGAGCCGTCGCGTATGTGTGTAACGCTCAGCCCCGCTGACGGCTCTCAGCCGTCGCAAGCTCTCGACCCTTTATCTCCGTACATATTTGTCTTAGGCTTGTAATATTCACACACGTTATGAGTCAAGATACGGGACAAGTTTACACTATTTGGCAACTTACCTACCAGTCCTCACTTGTCACTCACAGTAGGAAATATTTGCGGCTTTTGCGCGCGGTCAGCTCAGAATTGGGGCTGGGTGCGTGCGGACATGTTTGACTGTGTGTAATTATATTCTAGCCTTCTACTTTCTCGCTTATACCTTTTTTTATCACATATTGGGAGTCAGATACAAATTAAAAATAATGCAGGTGGGTGATATGGGCGCAACAAGGCTGCCCCACCACCTGCACCTTGACAACCAACACGCGGCAGAGCCTTGTCCCAAAGTTTCACATAATGTTGAATTTTATGTTGCTAAAATAACTGATGCTCTATTCAGGAACATTCTAACACAACACTCATGTATTTATACGCCTAAACCACTGCCTGATGTGTGATGCTGACGGACGCCCGTCAACGCCGCACCTTCCTCCCCGCCACCAGCTGGATGACGCGCGGAGCATAACCCCTCTATTGAGCACTAAATGGCTATTGTGAGTGATTTTATGTATTTCAGGTGCTATAACTTCGGGTTTCCAATAGATTTCCGAGAAAAAAAATATTCGAAAAATTTGGCGGGTCTGGATGTTACCGTATCATACAACTTTGTCGGGGCTCAACGGGTTAAGTTATTTCGAAAGCGGTCTCAATATTTGCCCAAACTGCTAACACGTTTAAATTTCTAACAATGCCTTCGAACCTTAAGTGTGACGTCTGTCCCGGACGATTTGCAGCTCAGTACTTCCAGCTGAGTAGAACTTGCCGCCTCTTCGTTCAAAGACTACTACTTCAGAAGGTTGTGAGTGAATGGAAATTCAAACATGATGATCTTGAAAAGAAATTCGAAACATTTAAGGAATTTGTTTCAAATAATGTGGCAGTGACTCCACCATCGATGGTGGAGAGGCCCTCCACCGAGACTGTGCCCTCTCCAGACGAATCTCCTGCTTCACGAGAGGACGTGTTACCTGCCTCACAGGTTGACTCCCAGCCTGCCTGCCTCACAGGCTAACTGACAGCCTGCCTCATAGGACAACTTTCAGCCTGCCCCACTTAACGCTTCTCTTCCTGCTTTACAGGATGTCGGGTTCCAACCTGTAAGGAATGGAGCCAAACCGAAGCAGGCAACCAAGGATTTACTGTCCCCACTACCTTCAATAGGTTCCAGTTTCTGGCAGACACCATGGAGGATGAGTTTGAGACTCGCCTAGTTGGGGATTCCATGGTGCGTGACCAGCTGGTTGAGTTCTGTGGTCGTTCATCCGCAGAAAACCTTACTGCTATCCAGGTTCCAGACAGGACGACATCACCGCAGCGTGAACATAAGAACATAAGAACGCAGGAGTCTACAAGAGGCCGGTAGGCCTGTACGAGGCAGCTCCTTTGACCCTAAGCTCCAGTGTATCTAACCCCACCTAATATCGCTGTCCATGAATTTATCTAGTCTATTTTTTAATATGACAATTGTATTAGCACTCACCACGTGACTGCTAAGCCTATTCCACTCATCCACCACCTTGTTTGTAAACCAATTTTTGCCTGTGTCCCTGTTGAATCTGAATTTATCCAGTTTAAACCCATTACTTCGTGTCCTACCCGGTTCTCTTACCAACAAAACCTTATGAATGTCTCCCTTATTAAAGCCCTTCATCCATTTATAAACCTCGATCATGTCTCCACGCACCCTTCGCCTTTTTAGAGAATGCAAGTTTAACTGTTTGAGTCTTTCCTCGTATGGCAAGTTTCTCAACCCCTAAATCATCTTAGTCATCCTCCTCTGCACCGATTCTAACATTTTGATATCCATTCTATAGTAAGGTGACCAGAACTGAGCCGCATAGTCAAGATGATGTCTAACTAATGCTAAATATAGTTTGAGGAAGACTTCGGGGCTTCTGTTGCTTACGCTCCTTGAAATAAATTCCAGTACCCTATTAGCTCGATTTCTAGCTTGAATGCATTGTGCCCTTGGACGGAGATCAGAGCTTACTAAGACCCTAAATCCCTCTTGCACGCAGACGTGCTATTGAAAGTGTCATTTAAGCAAGATTTATGTGAGTGGTTGTTCATACCTACACTCAAAATACTGCACTTCCCTACATTGAACTCGATCTGCCATTTATCCGCCCAGTCATACAATCTGTTGAATTCACCCTGGAGAATACTAGCGTCCTGATCCGACTCAATTACTATACCGATCTTGGTATCATCTGCAAACTTACTGACATCACTACTAATTCCTGTATCTAAGTCATTGATATAAATAATAAACAAAAGTGGACCTAATACCGAACCTTGTGGGACCCACTCGTAACACATCCCCAGTCAGATCTTTTACCATTGATTTGCACTCTTTGCTTCCTATTGCTAAGCCACGCCTTGACCCAGTTCAAAACTTTACCCTCTACTCCGTGAGCCTGTAATTTAAGCAACAGTCGTTGGTGAGGAACTTTGTCAAACGCTTTACTAAAATCAAGATAGATTACATCATAATTTTCATCTCTGTCAACCGCCTCAAATACTTTATTGTAGAAGGACAAGAGATTGGTGAGGCATGACCTACCTTTTGTAAACCCATGCTGCGAGTCGTGAATTAAGCTATGTTTCTCTAAATGCTCTCGAATGTTCCTGGCTATTATGGACTCCAGCATCTTGCCTATAACCGATGTTAAGCTAATTGGGCGATAGTTTGAAACAACTGATCTGTCACCCTTTTTAAAAATCGGCGTCACATTAGCTACTTACCATAGTCTCGGCACATAGCCAGTATTTACCGACATCTTAAAGATGTCGGTTAGTGGGTCACTGAGTACATCACCTAATTCCTTTAATACCCTCGGAAATATCCCGTCAGGACCTGGCGACTTGTTCTTCTTAAGCTTATCTATCTCATCCTGAACTCCTTGCCTGGTAATGATTATATCCCTCAATTTATCGCCATCCCCGCCCTCGTACACCTGAACTCTTTCCGGTATAGTCGTTCGATCCTCCTATGTGTCGTTCAACAATGTGCTCATATTTTCGTAATTTTCTACTAGCTCCCCTGTGTTTGTTTTCAGCGGTCCAATTTTCTCCCGTGTTTTTGTTCTATACATCTGAAAGAAGCCCTTAGGATTACTTTTCGCCTCATTTGCTACTTTGATCTTATAGTTCCTTTTTGCTATCCTGGTGTTTTTCTTAACTAATCTAGATAGTTCGACGTACCGGCCCCTGAGATGTGTTTCACCATTCTTTATTATCTGATAAATTCCCTTCTTAAACCAATCTCGTGTTTTAGTCCACGAGTCATCCACTTAGGATCATTGTTTTCTTTTCTAAGTGTTCGCTGCGGTATATGCGTGCGTGCGATGATGTCACGAGAAATGCCGACCGAAACACCCTGTTTGTCATTCACGCGTGGACAAATGACGTAAAGACAACCCGTTCTGAGGAACTGCTTGAGAAATACCGCCGCATGATCAAGCAGTATAAACGTAAAACGGATGCCAGTAACATCATAATCTCAGGAATCCTCCCGAGGGTCGGTGCCGAATCTAGCTTTTACAGACTTCAGTCCCTTTGCTCACAGAAAAACGTCCAGTTCGCTAACTTGTGGAACGGTTTTTACTACAATTCAGACTTGTTACTTGCTGATGGCATCCACTTATACCCTGTTGGAGCAGCCCGTTTCGGAAGGCTGCTCTGTGACCAAGTGGCTCTTCGAAAGCCAAAAAACGCGGAGGCGAGAGCACCAGCAGCTCCACCGTAAGGGAGCACACAACCCGCGAAACCCCCGACTCGAATCACATTAAAGCTTGCTAGGTAAACGTTCGTAACCTACGTAACAAATTTGAAGACCTAGAAGTCCTCGCAGCTACAAATCATTATCACATCATTGGAGTCACAGAATCTTGGATAGACACTTCAAATAGAGATTTCATTGCGGAATATAGATTACCGGGTTATACCATCTTTAGTCATGAAAGAGAGAACAGACGGGGTTGAGTCGTTATCTTTTATATCCACAACTCTCTCCATCCAGTATCCGTGAAAACAGATATCATATCCAATGTAGACACAGTCTTCATTGAAATTAAAAATAAATCTCGTAAAAAAGTAATTGGTGGAATAACGAAATTCAAAATAGCCTATCTCTTAAAAAACGCATATAAAGTAGATACAAATCAACTCAGAGTGAGGCTGACAATCTAGAGTTGGACAGAATTTGCCACAAAACCAAGAAATTAATATAACGAAGCAAGAAAAATCTTGAAGAATGTATAGCGAAAACGAGTAAATCTAATCCTAAAGAATTTTGTAGCTATGTAAATAATAAAAAGTCACTCACTTGTGGTATCGGACCGCCTGCTAATGATAATGGTAACCACACGAACGATGAAAATGAAATGGCTACAATCCTAAATAACTTTTTTCGCATCCGTATTTACCGACGAAGATTGTTTATCACCTCAACCGCCGTAGGTTAGAAGGACCGAGAAGATGTTAAGTGGCGTGCTCATCGTAGAAAGTTAAATTTTACGCACAATTGAAAAGATTAAAGTAAGCAAAGCTCCTGGTCCAGACAAAATTACCCCTAGGATCTTAAAGGAAATCAAACATCAAATTTGTAAACCGCTCTCCATCATATTCAATAAATCTTTAACAGCTGGAAAAGTTACGTCGGATTGGAAACTAGCAAATGTCACACCAATTTTCAAAAAGGGGGACAAGTCTCATCCAGGAAACTATCGACCAATTGGCCTGACATCGATTGTTTGTAAGTTAATGGAGACTATCATTCTCGACAATATGGTGAAATTGTTCGAAGAAAATAATATAATAAATAATTCGCAACATGGTTTCCGTAGTAAACGTTCGTGTTTAACTAACTTACTTGATTTTTTTCATTATATTTTTGAGGTGTTCGATGAAAACAGATCAGTAGATATCATATATCTGGATTTTCAAAAGGCATTTGATAAGGTCCCCCACCAACGATTGCTCAGCAAACTATTGGCGCACGATATCTCGGTAACATTCACAATTGGCTTGTGGACTGGCTCTCGGAGCGGAAACAGAGAGTAGTTCTAAATGATGTTACATCTAACTGCCTCGATGACAGAAGCGGCGTACTTCAAGGATCAGTGCTTGGCCTCATGCTCCTCTTAATTTATGTTAATGATATCGATGATGGGCTCACTTGCAAAGTATAAAAATTTGCTGATGACACAAAAATTGCTAGTTAAGTAGCTGCGACACTCGACAAAGAAGCTTTACAATGAGATCTAGATCGACTTGCACGTTGGGCCAATCAATGGCAAATGAAATTTAACGTTGATAAATGTAAAGTGTTGCACATCGGAAAAAATAACAATCGCGTTCGGTACGTAATGAATGGCCAACAACTTTCTGCAGTAAGTAAATAAAAGGATCTTGGAATCACTATATCAAGCGATTTAAAGCCCGGTCAGCATTGTTCAGAGGTAGTTAAAACTGCAAACAAATTGGTTGGCTTCATCGGACGAGTCTTTAATAATAAATCGGAAAAAGTAATATTAAAACTGTATGATTCGTTGGTTCGACCCCATCTAGAGTACTGTGTACAGTTTTGGTCTCCCTATTACAGAAAAGACATAGAAAAGTTGGAACGGGTTCAACGAAGAGTAACAAAGATGATTCCTAGGTTGAGAAATTTGTCATATGAACAAAGGCTTAAAGAAGTAAATTTATTCAGCCTATCAACACGAAGAATGTGAGGCGATCTAATAGAAGTGTTTAAAATGTTTAAAGGATTCAGTGATATTAATGCGGAAGATTACTTTACAATTGATCGATCAAATAGAACAAGAAGAAATCACAATTTGAAGATAAGTGGTAAAAGATTCTCGTCGCACGAAGCTAAACACTTCTTCAATCGAGTTGTTAATGTTTGGAACTCTCTACCCTGTGATGTCGTTGATAGTACAACAGTTACGGCCTTCAAAAATAGATTAGACAAGTATTTTGAATCCAACCAGCAACTAAGATATTACTCATTGTCGTAATAACGTTAAGTTCTTTCGAGTACTGGTGTCCTTGTCCGTTTTTATTACCATGTTAGTGGTAGCATTAATGGTAGTTCTTTCCTCTTTCCTACATAATTTCCACGCAGTTTTTTCCATGCTGCATGGTTCTTATTCCTTTCCTGCCAGCTTTGGCTGGAGGGATGGGGGTGGGTGGGGGGCAGGAGCCTTCGCCTTTGCTGTCCTTCATCTTCCACCTTTGATGAGATAGTTAGTGTAGCTTGTCACAAACAGCCTCGTAAGGACCAGTAGGTCTGCTGTTGTTTGTTCTTCCTTTGTGTTCCTTTGTGTTCCCATTCATCGCAGCTGCCAGGCGACGACGTCGGCCGCCATTCCTCCCCGCTGCCGGGCACTGCCGGCCGCCTCTCTTGCCACTGAGAGGCCCCGAGGGCCGATGTGGCGAGATATTTTGACCGATCTGAATCAAGTGACCGACCCAGCATATCGTACCGCACCCCGGCAGAACGCCAAGTTAGTCCGCGGCGAGAGAATCTCTCCCCACCATACATTATCCAATGGGGACATGCTCCGACACTTGTTACTTTCTTAAAAACTTACATCGCCTAGTATATCATTCAGTATATCTATTTTGAGGAACTATATGTCACTTGCAGTCGAAAATCACCAACAACTATGCATGGGGCGTCCTTCGGAGTGAAAGAAGTCATTTATAAAGTTGCCGTCGACCGTGACGGACGTCCGTCCCCGCCCTTCTGTGAGCGGCGGGCTTTTACCGAGCTCACCGATACATTTACCGCAGAGCAGCAGCGTAACAGCCTTCATTAAGGAATAGTTCCATGGCATGTGTTATATACATGTGACTTCTTAACTTTGGGTGATATATATATATATATATATATATATATATATATATATATATATATATATATATATATATATATATATATATATATATATATATATATAGATAGATATATAGATAGATAGATAGATATACAAAAGAGCTATAGATAGATACATAGATATAAAGAGATAAATAGATAGATTTATATATATATATATATATATATATATATATATAGAGAGAGAGAGAGAGCGAGAGAGAGAGAGAGAGAGAGAAATAGATATAGATCGATATATGTAAATAGATAAATATAGATAGATAGCTGTAGATAAATAGATATAGATAGATTTTTTTTTTTTTTTTTTTTTTTACGTCGCTGCCTGTTGCGCCGGTAGGCATCTTCCTGGTGGGGCCTGATGGTCGGCCCAAGGGTTCTTCCAGGTGGGGCCTGATGGTCGGCCCAGCCCGTTCTGGCGCAGGCGAGTGTTTATAGTGGCGCCATCTTGCATTGGCTCATGCTGCCCCCCGGAACTCGTTCTTGATTCGCATGGACGGCTTCCTCTAGAGTCCGGGTTGATGGGTGGTCTTCAGGACAGCATGTGGGTAGTTTTAAGCCACTCGGCGGTGACTGAAAAATCCGAGTGGTAGCGTGGGGATTCGAACCCGCGTCGTCCATCACGCGGTGAATGTGGGCCCAGCACGCTACCAGTTCGGCCACCGCCTACCCGCGTGTAGATGGATCTATATAGATAGATAGATAGATAGATGTAGATGGATAGATATAGATATAGATGGATAGATAGATAGATGCACACAGAGAGAGAGAGAGAGAGAGAGAGATGGATGGATAGACTGAAGTATTAATTGAAATCTACACTCTATAGAAAAGATACGGGGAGACCTGATCGAGCTTTATAAATGGATGAAGGGTTCTAATAATTAAAGGGGATGTCAATAGGGTTTTGGTTGTTAAAGAACCAGGAAGGATATACGTAGCAATGGATTTCAGTTTGATACAATAAGATTCGGCAAAGACATAGGCAAGAATTGGTTTACCAACATAGAGTGGTGGATTAATGGAATAGACTTGGCAGTCATGACGCTGTGGGTGCCAATTATACCATAGATACATATTCAAGAAGGGGCTGGATAAAGTCGTGGATAGTGAGGTAATTAAGGTGGGATTAGGATTACAGGACCTGCCTTAATTGTGTAGGCCAACGGGCTTCTTGCAGACTTTTACGTTCTCATGAGAGAGAGAGAGAGAGAGAGAGAGAGAGAGAGAGAGAGAATAATTTGTATAGATTCTTCTGATCTTTCGATCTGACTTGCTTGAATATGTATGAAAAAATTAAGCTGGTAATAAGCGGCTGACGAAAAGTAACAACACGAGGAAAACTTGATCCATTGCCCACCTTTCATTCAAGAATCAAGACTAATCCCTCAATATCGCGAAGTACAATTAAGGAACTTTCCATTACAGTATACCTCGTCTTATAGGTCCCGTTAATTAGATAGCTGATCGAACTGGAGCATACCAGCAGTAACCACTATTAGACAACTTACCCATTGTGGTCCATTGCATTTTAGCTCCAAATTTTGATCAGTGTTCTGCCCCTCCTCTAAGAATAGTGGTGGTTCAGGTCTTGTTGAAACGTTTGGGTATGATATGTTGAAGTTGAATCAGTAATTGACCTCCACATTCAAAGTATTGAAAATTAAGAAAGTCAAGGCCCGAAAACCATGAAGACAAATCTGGTTTATTCAAAGAACTACCTACAATGTGCCCTTACCAAATAATTACCAAGTAGAGGAGTTTAAGCTGCACTCATAGCAATCTATAGCGAGCAACTGAAGACTCGAAGAACAAGTCAGTCAGTCACACGTGCACTCTAAGCAGTCTAATAAACACCTGAAGAGTCAAAGAATTTAATTACTCAGCATCGTCTGTGAAGGAATGAATCGTGCTCCTGCAGAGAGGCACCAACAAGAAACGAGCCTTGCCGATCGGTCAGTCACTGTGAGCCTAGATCTGTATCACGTCTGAATCAAGTGACCGACCCAGCATATCGTACCGCACCCCGGCAGAACGCCAAGTGAGTCCGCGACTAGAGGATCTCTCCCCCCCATACATTATCCAATGGGGACCTGCTCCGACACTCGTTACTTTCCTAAAAACTTATGTCGCCTAGTATATCATTCAGTATATCTATTTTGAGGAACTATATGTCACTTGCAGTCGAAAAGCACCAACAAGTATGCATGGGGCGGCCTTCGGAGTGAAAGAAGTCATTTATAAAGTAGCCGTCGACCGTGACGGACGTCCGTCCCCGCCCTGCTGTGAGCGGCGGGTTATTACCGAGCTCACCGATACATTTACCGCAGAGCAGCAGCGTAACAGCCTTCATTAAGGAATAGTTCCATGGCATGTGTTATATACATGTGACTTCTTAACTTTGGGTGATATATATATATATATATATATATATATATATATATATATATATATATATATATATATATATATATATATAGATATATATATAGATATAGATAGATAGATAGATAGATAGATATAGATATAGATATATATATATAGATAGATAGGTATATGTAGATGTAGATAGGTATATGTAGATAGACAGATATAAATGGATAGATGTAGATAGATAGATATAGATAGATAGATATAGATGGATAGATAGATGTAGATGGATAGATATAGATGTATAGATAGGTAGATGTAGATAGTTAGATATTGATAGATAGATAGATGGATAGACTGAAGTATTGAAATCTACTCTCTCTATAGAAAGGTTACGGAGAGAACTGATCGAAGTTTATAAATGGATGAAGGGCTTTAATAATTAAAGGGGGATGTCAATATGGTTTTGGGTGTTAAAGAACCAGGAAGGATATACGTAGCAATGGATTTAAGTTTGATATATTAAGATTCAACAAAGACATTAGCAAGAATTGGTTTACCAATATAGAGTGGTAGATGGATGGAATAGACTTGGCAGTCATGTTAATTTTTATGTGGGTGCCAATACCATAGATACATATTCAAGAAGGGGCTGGATAAAGTCATGGATAGTGTCGAGGTAATTATAATTACCTCGACACTATCCTGGACAGGACAGGACCTGCCTTAATTGTGTAGGCCAACTGACCTCTTGCAGACTCTTTACGTTCTAAGGTTCTTATGAGAGAAAGAGAGAGAGAGAGAGAGAGAGAGAGAGAGTAATTTGTATAGGTTCTTGTGATTTTTCTCTTCTCTTCGAGTTGAACCTTGTTCTAGCATGACGTACACAGACTGACTTGCTTAAATATGTATCAACTTTTCATTAATTATAGCATATATCGTACCTCATCTTAGGTACCCTTGATTAGAGATAACTGAACTGGAACATACCAGCATAACCACTATATATATTAGTCGACCAACCAAACCTGGAAAACTCTCTCTCTCTCTCTCTCTCTCTCTCTCTCTCTCTCTCTCTCTCTCATAAGAACCTTAGAACGTAAAGAGTTTGCAATATATATATATATATATATATATATATATATATATATATATATATATATATATATATATATATATATATATATATATATATATATATATTTTTTTAGGGCATCACATGTTAATAGCAGGCATCTATGTGGAATACTTCCATTGTGGGGAGGTAAAAATGATGTGGGTGGAAATAACCATCTCAAAATTTGAATTTAAAGGTAGTTTTGAGGGTCATCAAGGTCACTGTGGTTCAAAATTTGTTTTGTGACCGTTTTTTTTTTTATGATAGGGCTTTATTCTTTAATTGAAGAAGCTTATAAAATAACATTATTTTATCTATTGCAAGTGAATTTAAGGTTTAGTGTTTTAAAGTGTTGAAATCCACAGCTAAACAAAAATTGTACATATGTTTACTGAATGAAGAAGTTGGGGAAGAGGTATCAGCTTGAGAAGCAGCTAGGGCTCCCACTTTTGGGGGAAATTACACTAGATTGGGAAATTTCATCAATAATTGATGAGATTTTCCCCCAAAATTATTATAGTAACGAATCTAAGGAAACTGGCTAACTTGGGGAAATCTTGGATCAGTATTAGAAAAAAATCTAAATATTTTGTTGTCCATGATTTTTTTGGTGTAAATTATATATAAATAAACTACTGCAACTCATATTAAAATATTTTATGATCTATACACACCATATTATTCCTGTAGGCCTACCCTTTGACTGCTTTCATTGGCATCCCCTCGTCTTAATATAGTTGATAATATATGATTTGGAGTACAGCAGTCAAACCTTTCTAGTGCCTTTCAAGTTAGGCCTATCATTGCTCAATGAAATTATCCAGGGTTACGCAGATAAAATGTGTCATACTGTCATATCACAAGTCAATAAATTAAGGGTTGATGTACCTACCCGTAGGCTACACCCATTCTGTGATGATAAAGATGATAGTCAGTGGAAATAAGGCCAGTATTTTTTTTTCTTACCTAAGCATAGTTATCTATGTATTACACCCATTCAGTAATGGATGATGATATAGTCAGTGGAAACAAGGGCAGGATTTTCTTTTCTTACCAAAGCATAGTTATCTATATATTACACCCATTCAGTAATGGATGATGATATAGTCAGTGGAAATAAGGGCAGGATTTTATTTATTTTTTCTTACCAAAGCATATAGTTAATATATTTGGGGAGGCGGTGGCTGAATCGACAGAGTAGCACCACCGCGTTCAGGAGGACGCGAGTTCAATCCCCGCCCGGTGCCACCAAGCTGGGATTTTTCAGCCGCCGCCGAGTGGCTTAAAACTACCCACATGCTGTCCAGAAGACCACCTATCAACCCGGACTCTAGATTCTAGGATTAAAGATGAGCTCCGGGAGGGCAGCATGAGCCAATGCAAGATGGCGCCTCTATAAACACTCGCCTCCGCCAGAACGGGCTGGGCCGACCATCAGGACCCACCGGGAAGAAGCCTTGGGCCGACCATCAGGCCCCACCGGGAAAAAGCCTACCGGCGCTATAGGCCGCGACGTTAAAAAAAAGAAAAAAGTGTTACACCCATTCTGTCATGGATGCAGATGATAGTCAGTGGAAATAAGGCCAGTATATTTTATATTTTTCTTGCCAAAGAATAATGCCAAATTATCAAACACTATAATTTCATGCCTAGGTAATGTTTAATTACAATGTGGTTATATATTTCTCACTTTTTTTTAAATCTAGGCACAATATGTAGGCCTAAGCTGTTGCTATAACATAGTACTGTCCTAGCTTTTCCCTGTGTCCAAATAGGCATAATATTTGCTATATCTACATAGTATTCTGGTTAATCTGGTATATAGTTTTGCTAAAAGATATGTCACTGATATGTTGATTTGTGATGGTCTAATGGACCTTCCTCAGTCAGCGCGCGACCTTCCTCAGTCAGCGCGCGACCTTCCTTGGGTTCACACGTGACTTTGCCCCGCTGCTGTGTGGTGCCAACTCGCTCTTTCCTCTGTTTTCCTCTGCTTTCGCGGTGTGAGGCGTTCTGTGCTTCTGTGAACTGCTGCTGTACTGGAGGACTACAAAACCAGGAGGATTACCCTGCCTTCTACTACAGACCGCTAAATGTTCTGATTTAGTATTTACTTAGTTAGATAGTGATCCACAGTTACTCCTAGGACAAGTGTATTAAGCTTCCCACATCTACACTAAATTCAACATTCTTTTACGCCAACCCAGTGCTACACGGTTTTATATTGCTTTTGTGTTTTTTATATTGCTTTTGTGTTTTCTTCTCCTTCTATTATTAGGATACTTTACTGTGCTGTGATAATAGGACTACGTGAATCAGGCGCGCCAAGCTACGTTAATTTCTAAGTCCACACAAAACACTAGATAATCCACTTTCCGCGCAAACCTAGTGAACACAGTTATTATCTTCTTTACATAAGTGATTTCTCAGTATATTAATATTGGCCTATGTTTTGTCTTGGTGGGTAGAAATAACCGCGCCTTTTTACCCGAGACACATCCTTTTCCCCGGGGAATTGACCTGACTGCGACCTCACAGCAGCTGTGGTTTGTTTTCCTAGATACACAATTTTGACCTGACGACCTCACCGCAGCTGCGTACTTTGTTATCGTCTTAACGCGCCTAATTGTTTCCGTCTTGCCTCGCCCATATCTTCACCATGACGTCCCTCAAGCGTTGTTCTGGGTGTGGCCTTCGCATGGCCAAGCAGTACTTTCTTTCCAAGGACGTTTGTAGGTTCTGCGTTAAGACTCAGAAGGATGATCAGAGGATCATAGAGTTAGAGAATAGGGTTACGACTCTCGCCGCCCAGGTACACTTACTGGTTAGTGCAGCAGCAACAAGCCCCGCCTCCTCCTCCTCCCCTTCCTCTTCCTCTTCTTCCTCGTCCTCCTCCCCTTCCTCTTCCTCTTCTTCCTCGTCCTCCTCCCCTCTAGTATTGTTTTCACCCACACAGCAGCCCCTCCCATCCTCCTCCTCCTCCTCCTCGACCATCTCCGATCTCCCCGCTTCCCACCCCTCCTTCTCCTCTTCTTCCTCCTCTTCCTCCTCCTCCTCCTCCTCCTCGCCTTCCTCCTCCGTCCCCCCTCTCCCCTCTCCCCGCCCACCCTCCTCCTCCTCCTCCTCTCCCTCTTCCTCCTCCTTGTCCTCCGCCTCTTCGCTCGTCCCTCCCTCCCACACCTGTCCTTCACCTTCCCCTTCCCCCTCTTCCTCCTCCCTCTCCTCGTCCGTCCCTCCCTCCCCCACCTCACTCTCCCTTTCACCTACTCCTCCTTCCTCCTCCTCCTCCTCCTCCCCCTCCCCCTCAAATTCCTCCTCCGCCTCAAATTCCTCGCCTTCCTCTTCCGTCCCCCCTCTCCCTCTTCCCGCCCACTCTCCTACTCCTCCTCCTCCTCTCACTCTTTCTCCTCCTTGTCCTCCGCCTCCTCGCTCGTCCCTCCCTCCAACACCTGTCCCTTACCTTCCCTTTCCCCCTCTTCCTCCTCCCTCTCCTCGTCCGTTCCTCCCTCCACCACCTCACCCGCCCTGTCTCCTTCTTCCTCTTCCTCCTCCTCCTCCGCCTTTCCACCTTCCACCTCTTCCACAATTTCTCCTCGTTCTTCACAGCAGGTCCCTCCCCTCCCTTCCCGCTCTCCCCTCCCCCCATCACCCACCCCTCCTGGCCCCCCATCCCACCCTCGGGGTCGTGTTGTTGGTGATAGTCAGGTTGGGTATGTTGACAGTTATTTTTTCTACAATGATAAGAACAGGACCAGGGTGTGTTTCAGGGGCAGGGTGGGCCATATATCAGACAGGATTGAGGCGTGTATGGCAAGCGAGGGATCGAACCCCATTGTCTTTCTCAGCTGTGGCGGAAACGACGTTTCTCGTGTGCCAAGCGAGGACCTTCTCAGGCGTTTTAGAGAATTGTTAGGCAGGATACGTGACGCTGGTGGGTCACCAGTAGTGTGTGGCGTCCTGCCAAGGAGGGGCGTTGGCGATGGATGGCTGTCCAGGGCGATAGCAGTGAACAGCAGACTTGCTGAGCACTGCGAGCGCAATGGGTGGCTGTTCGTCGACAATTGGGACCTCTTCTTTGGCAACGACGCCCTCTACGCCCGTGACGGGATACACTTGACGTTCAAGGGTGTTGAGGCTCTCTCAGACTCCCTTGAGCGAGCACTTGGTACCCTGAGGGATTTTTTAGTATAGGCGAGGGTGGGTTTAGTAATGGGAGCAATGGGAGGAGTAATGGGAGGACATCTAGCTCATAATATAACCAGGCAGCTTAGAAGTAATTCTAGAGGAGTAACAGAGGACGGGCTAAGAATCTTCTATACTAACAGCAGGAGCCTCAGAAACAAGATAGACTTACTAAGGGGTGAAGCTTGTTCAGAAAATTTTGACATAATAGCGATCACTGAGACATGGATAGACACTGCTAATAGAAATTTTAGGTCAGAATTTGAAATAACGGGTTATCAGATGTTTCACAAAGACAGAAGGGGCAGAAAGGGAGGTGGAGTTGCGCTATATGTTAAAGACTCACTTAAATGTTTAGTTAACAACTCAGTCAAAACTAACATGGATTCAGAATCAGTTTGGGTGGACGTTTACAAAGGGAAATAAAAACTAACTCTAGGAGTTATATACAGGCTACCCAACCTTAACAGGCAGGACACGAGTATATTACTACAGGAGATTGGCAGGGCGAGTATGAGTAGAAATGTCTGCGTAATGGGGGACTTTAATTATAGGAATATAGACTGGGAAGATCTAGTGGGTGACCTGGAAGCCGAGGACTTTCTTGAAGTTATACAAGATAATTTCCTTAAGCAGGTAGTTACTGAGCCTACCAGAGGAGATAACATATTAGACTTAGTCCTAACCAATAATGGGAACTTGCTACGTGAGTTGGAGGTGGGCGGAGAGTTAGGAAATAGTGATCACAGAACGGTTCGTTTTAGCTTAGACTGGGCGGTAACCCGCGATCCAAACCCAGTGTTAGTGCCAGATTTTAGAAGAGCAAACTACGAGGGGCTTCGAAGACATCTTGAAAGGGTAAACTGGGATAATTTAGGGATTCATGAGGGCCAGAACTGCGGATTGGAGAGCCAGGAGAACCAGGTAGAAATGTCTTACAATAATTTAGTTAGAGTAATGGTAGAGGGGCAAGAACAGCATATACCACAGCGAACACTTAGAAAAGAAAACAATGATCCTAAGTGGATGACTCGTGGACTAAAACACGAGATTGGGTTAAAGAAGGGAATTTATCAGAAAATAAAGAATGGGGAAACACATCTCAGGGGCCGGTACGTCGAACTATCTAGATTAGTTAAGAAAAACACCAGGATAGCAAAAAAGAACTATGAGATCAAAGTAGCAAATGAGGCGAAAAGTAATCCTAAGGGCTTCTTTCAGATGTATAGAACAAAAACACGGGAGAAAATTGGACCGCTGAAATCAAACACAGGGGAGCTAGTAGAAAATTACGAAAATATGAGCACATTGTTGAACGACTACTTCCTTTCAGTATTCACACAGGAGGATCGAACGACTATACCGGAAAGAGTTCAGGTGTACGAGGGCGGGGATGGCGATAAATTGAGGGATATAATCATTACCAGGCAAGTAGTTCAGGATGAGATAGATAAGCTTAAGAAGAACAAGTCGCCAGGTCCTGACGGGATATTTCCGAGGGTATTAAAGGAGCTAGGTGATATAATCAGTGACCCACTAACCGACATCTTTAAGATGTCGGTAAATACTAACTATGTGCCGAGCCTATGGAAAGTAGCTAATGTGACGCCGATTTTTAAAAAGGGGACAGGTCAGTTGCTTCAAAATATCGCCCAATTAGCTTAACATCGGTTATAGGGAAGATGCTGGAGTCCATAATATCCAGGAACATTCTGGAGCATTTAGAGAAACATAGCTTAATTCACGACTCGCAGCATGGGTTCACAAAAGGTAGGTCATGCCTCACCAATCTCTTGTCCTTCTACAATAAAGTATTTGAGGCGGTTGACAGAGATGAAAATTATGATGTAATCTATCTTGATTTTAGTAAAGCGTTTGACAAAGTTCCTCACCAACGACTGTTGCTTAAATTACAGGCTCACGGAGTAGAGGGTAAAGTTTTGAACTGGGTCAAGGCGTGGCTTAGCAATAGGAAGCAAAGAGTGCAAATCAATGGTAAAAGATCTGACTGGGGATGTGTTACGAGTGGGGTCCCACAAGGTTCGGTATTAGGTCCACTTTTGTTTATTATTTATATCAATGACTTAGACACAGGAATTAGTAGTGATGTTAGTAAATTTGCAGATGATACCAAGATCGGTAGAGTAATTGAGTCGGATCAGGACGCTAGTATTCTCCAAGGTGAACTCAACAGATTATATGACTGGGCGGATAAATGGCAGATGGAGTTCAATGTAGGGAAGTGCAGTATTCTGAGTGTAGGTAGGAACAACCCCTCACATAACTATTGCTTAAATGACACTCTCATAAGTAGGTCTGGGTGCGAGAGGGATTTAGGGGTCTTAGTGAGCTCTGATCTCCGTCCAAGGGCACAATGCATTCAAGCTAGAAATCGAGCTAATAGGGTACTGGGATTTATTTCAAGGAGCGTAAGCAACAGAAGCCCCAGTCTTCCTCAAACTATATTTAGCATTAGTTAGACCTCATCTTGACTATGCGGTTCAGTTCTGGTCACCCTACTATAGAATGGATATCAAAATGTTAGAATCGGTGCAGAGGAGGATGACTAAGATGATTCAGGGGTTGAGAAACTTGCCATACGAGGAAAGACTCAAACAGTTAAACTTGCATTCTCTAGAAAGGCGAAGGGTGCGTGGAGACATGATCGAGGTTTATAAATGGATGAAGGGCTTTAATAAGGGAGACATTCATAAGGTTTTGTTGGTAAGAGAACCGGGTAGGACACGAAGTAACGGGTTTAAACTGGATAAATTCAGATTCAACAGGGACATAGGCAAAAATTGGTTTACTAACAGGGTGGTGGATGAGTGGAATAGGCTTAGCAGTCATGTGGTGAATGCCAATACAATTGTCACATTCAAAAATAGACTAGATAAATTCATGGACAGCGATATTAGGTGGGGTTAGATACACGGGAGCTTAGGGTCAAAGGAGCTGCCTCGTACAGGCCTACCGGCCTCTTGCAGACTCCTGCGTTCTTATGTTCTTATGTTCTTATGTTCTTAAAGAAAAAAAAAATTGCGCAAACATATTTATTTCAGTGTTCCTAGGCAGTTACATTATAAAAATATAAACAATTTGTGCATTTTAGGATACATAGTAGCAGGAATAACAAGTAAAAAGAGCTGGCACACATTAAGGCAATGTATAATTCTGGGGAAATTGTGAGAAGTGAACCTCATGTTTCATTAGCAACCAAAGACATTGCACCATTTGATGTGGTCTCCTCACTGCTGAGGATCGAGGCAAACAATATATCGTAGCTAATGCTAAACAACGACTTATTGATGGAAGTGTAGCTACAGCTCCATGCTGCTCTCAGAAGGCACCACTCATTTTTTTTTTCAGATATGTACAAAGTAGCCATTTCCACTCAGTAGTGTGTGCAGAAATTTATCAATTGCTGACAAAAAACTGTTGCAGTGATTACTGAATGCTGTCACTGCAGGTCGATCAGTGGAAATGGAATCTATATTCTCAAGCATGAGCTGTCCCCTGTCCTTAGCCAAGCCTGGAGGTTAGATGAACTCAACACCAAAGGCAGACCATGTCAGTATCCTCTGATGTCTGGAATAAGTGTACCCATAGAGGTCTCAGTTGTTGACATGAAGACCTGTGTGCTGATTGATGGACATGCACTTATCCAGACACTAGGAAAGCCTCATGGGTGCCAAACATTTGGTGACTATGCTGAGGTCTTTATATGCAATGTGACACCAATTTGGAGAACGCATAACGAGAGTTGATGTAGTGTTTGACCGCTCTATTGGAGAGGAATCAATCAAGACTGCTACTCGATCAAAGCGAGTGGGCAAGAGGAAACTTGATTCGCCAGACCACTGATGACCCAGATGTTCCACTTCTTCAGGTCTGGAGTAGTTTCATTGCCTGGGAAGAAAACAAGGCAGATCTTGCCAGGTACCTGTCTGAGGCAATCATGCAGAAGGGTGTGGATCTTCCAGCTAGCTTTGAGCTTGTGACTGGAGGTGGATTCTCTACTGCTACTGAAGCCAGATCAACAAGTAGGCAAACTGTCCGACTTCAAGGAAATCATGAAGTTGATACAAGACTGACTCTCCATTCATGTGAGGCAGCCACTGAAGGCTATGAAATGCTGTTTATCAAGTCCAGGCAAGGCAGCAGAGGTATGGATGATCTCTGGAACAACAAGGAAGAAGAAATGCTATCCAATACACACAGTATCTGAGCGACTCCCACGACCTATTAGGGAAGACCTGCTCGGTTTTCATGGTCTAACAGGATGTGACACAAACTCTGCTTACAGTGGCCATGGCAAGAAGACACGTTGAGCAACTTTCCATAGTCAACCACTCCTGGTTAGTGGAACTGGCCGTGATGGAGAACTTGCACCAATTGAGCAGTTTGTGTGCCACCTCTATGGTTCTTCTGTATTATTAAATGTTAACCAAGCCAGGCTCCAGCTCTTTAAGGCCATGAATGACCTTGAGATGTTGCCTCCAGCTAGGGATGCACTGAAACTGCACATTTTATGTGCCAATTACCAGGCAAAGATTTGGCTGCAAGCAGATCAGGAACACATCCAGATATCATCTCCACTGGACGCATCAGTTTGGATAAAGGAAAAAAAAGTTTCCTGGTTCCTGTGTGGAGAGCACTTCCTCTTATCCCAGATGCGTGTCTTCAGCTTGTGACCTGTGCATGCAAATCCAAATGTAGGACAACTCAATGCTCCTGCTTCAGTAAAGGTCTCAAGTGTTCTCTGGCTGCGCCTGTGATGCAGTAGCCTGTTGTAACCCAGCAGTCCCAGAAGTTGTATAGTTTATTTAGTCCATAAAGGCATAGCATATTTGTATTAATTGAAATTACTGAAAAGGAAAGAGTACTACCGTGTTTGTGACAAACATAATTTTTTAAGTGTTTTTTTATATGTATATATTTAACTGTGATAATGTGTAGAATAAGTACATGGCTTGCATGCATTATACTTCAAACAACATATAACCCTAAAGACTAAAATTACCAAACATACTTTGATTTTATTGAATAAAAAAGTACCTGTTGATGCTGTTTGACCCTGAAAGTCAAAGTTCAGGGTGGCATCCACCCAAACTTTTCCTTTACTCTAAAACTGATTGATCTTGTATGGATGCCTGATTATAACATATAATGCCCGCATAAGTAAAAATAAAAATAATTAACTTTGGCTGGCACACTATATTAGACAACTTACCCATTGTGTTACATCGCATTTTAGCGGCAAACTTTGATCAATGTTCTGCCCCTCCTTTAAGAACTGTGCTGGTTCTGTTTTTTTCTGAAATGATTGAGTAAGATATGTTGGAGACGAATAAGTAATTGACCTCCACATTCAAACTACTCAAGAGTAAGAAAATCAAGGTCCAGAAACCATGAAGATAAATTCTTTTTATTCAAAGAAGTACCTACAATGTGCACTTACCCAATTCATTAGCAAGTAGAGGAGTTAGGCTGGGGAGGGAAGTTGTGAAATGCTGATTGCAGACTTTCTCCAACGAAAAGGGGTACAAACTGGATATGCTAGCATGTGGAAGACAGTTTCTGAAATCTAAATAATGAATACACTAGAAACATTATGCTTTATTGAACCATACTAGAGCACGTAGTCCAGTGACACGTAGTAACAGCTTCTTGCATGGCGAGCATACACTAAATACAAAAAGTTCCTTTGTTACCTAAACGCATTTACCTTGGTGAGACTTATGATTTCATTGTATAATACTTTTAGACAATCGAGATTAGTAAACCATACACTGTATTCGTCCATTAAACAAGCAGATTCCATTAGTGCAATACAAAAACTTAAACAAACTCTTAAGTATTATATACCTCATATCCACTTGATGCTATTACTGCTACAGTTTAGAATTCTACAAGATCAAAGGAGAAACAATCATGATTTTGATCCTGACAAAAGGAATGTTTGATTCAGCCCTATTATAATAATTCATTGACTTTATTTCAGCAGTAATCATTTATAAACTGTTCATGAAAGTTGTTCTGGTAAGAGTATGTAAATGCAAGTGTGCACACAAACATTGTCCTCAGAACTTAAACTTTTGTGTGCGATGATATAGGTGTTCTGGATAAGACAGCGGAAGAGCACAAAAACCGCATTATTTTCAAACTGATGGTCCACATTCAAGTTGACAGTACTGAAAAAGAAAAAAAAAATCTGGAGTTAGACAAGTTCCCTCTCAAGGGAAGTCCTTGACTGAAGTACAAGAAACAAAGGTAAGATTGGCTGGGAAGACAGGAATTGCAGGACTAGGTTAAAAGCTGCAGAGCGATTAACCTCTGACCTTACTATCATTTCCGATTGGGGCAAAAGAAACTTAGTTTCCCTCAATGCCTCAAAAACTCAATTTCTTCACCTATCAACTTGACACAACCTTCCAAATCACTATCCCCTATTCTTCAACAACACTCAACTGTCCCTTTCATCCACAATTCATATTCTTGGCCTTTACCTATCTAAAAATCTGAATTGGAAACTTCATAGCTCCTTTCTTACTAAATCAGCATCCTCGAGGTTAGGTATTCTGTACTGTCTTGGCCAGATCTTTTCTCCCTCACAGTTGCTATCTATTTACAAGGGCCTTGTCCGTCCCCATACGGAATATGCATCTCACATGTGGGGGAATCCACTCATGTCCCTTTTGGACAGTGGAGTCGAAGGCTCATTGTCTTGACAACTGCCCTGCTTTTTCTCGCAAGCTTCCTCCCCTCAAACTCCACCCCGATATTGCTTCACTTTCTATCTTTTATCGCTACTTTCATGCTCACTGCTCTTCTGAATTTACTAACTGCATGCCTCCCCTCCTCCTGCTGCCCTGATGCACCCGACTTTCTACTGTAGCTCATCCTTTTTTATCCATATCACTTATGCAGGAGTTAACCAGTATCCTCAATCTTTCATTCCTTCTACTGGTAAACTCTGGAACAGCCTTCCTTTATCTGTATTTCCTCCTGCCTATGACTTGAGCTCTTTCAAGAGGAGAGTATCGCAACGGCTCTCCTTCCATAATTGACACTCAATCTTTTTGCAGGGGCAGCGAATAGCAGGGTGTTTTTTTGTTTAAATCTATTTTTACCCTGGAGCTGCTTCCTTTGCTGAAAAAAAATATATATTGAAGAATGGGGTGAAGAGGAAAGCATTGAAAATATTTCACTTTTCATGAACATGTTATAAATAAGCCCCGTCTGTACACTATAACAAAGATGAGAAATAATCATCGGAAATGCTTAGGAAATCATTCTCAAATCATGAACATGAAATTTGAAAGATTACTGAACACCAGCTCTGGGTCCCCCTCCTCTAAGGAGTATTAGCCGCTCATGGCGAGGGTGTCATGGATGCTAGGCCACTCATTGTCGCCCAGTATGTGTCAGCGGTCAAGTGCCTGACTAAAGAACTGCAATGGAGGTTAGTCAACACATATGACAGGTCCTTCACAGGACTGCTTCCCAGCAACAGAAGTAAGGTGTTGGTATTTGAGAGAAGTAGGAGTGAAGTGGTTAATATTAATTGTTCATACAGGGTGAAAGTTGAATGTCCAAAAGAATGTAATATTAAGCTGAATGGAAAAAGGATGTAGGAGGTGAATGAATTTCAGTATCTAGGTTTGATCCTGTGCAAACATGGAAGCATGGAAGGTGAGACCAGAGAAAGATCTGTACAGGGGAGAAGAGTGATTGGGTCCCTGGAGAGTATGATGAAAGGACAGTTGACATGACAGTGAAAAAGAGATTGTGTGATGGAATAATTGTGCCAATGATCCCTTATGCAAGTAAGACGTGGGCAGGAAATGAAAGCCAAAGATCCAGGATACAGGCAGTAGAAATATGATTCCTAAGAAGAGATTATGGGGGAAGGAGAATAGATGGTGAAAGTAACGAAAGTATATATAACAATTATAGTAGGTATGTCAAGTACAGACGAAGGTATGAAACGTGGAAAGATTGAGAGGGTTAAACGCAGTACCCTGAGATGGTTTGGCCATAAAAAAGGATGCTGGAGAGTGAAAAGATGAGGAGGACGTTCACCAGTAGGATTGCAAGAGGACGACCCCCAGTGAAATGGGAGGACTGAGTTCTGAAGTTTGTGAGAGAAAGGAGCGAGAGGAGTGTTAGAGGAAAAGTTGGAAAGTTTGTTTAGTCGGCGCAACATCTATGGTCGTATGCCGGAGAGAGACAGGAGGGGAAGGAATTAAAGAAGGGAACAGATCCCAGGAGACGGGACACAACTCCCAATTAATACTTGGTACCGATTCACTGCTGGGTGGACAGGGGCATAGAGTATTGGAAAAGCCAATACCCTAATCTCTCTCTCTCTCTCTCTCTCTCTCTCTCTCTCTCTCTCTCTCTCTCTCTCTCTCTCTCTCTCTCTCTCTCTCTCTCTCTCTCTCTCTCTCTCTCTCTCTCTCCATTATATACGCTGGATATATATGTTTGCTAGTTTATTTTGTTTCATTATTTTCTTCTCCTTTTATTTATTTATTTATTTATTTATTTTATATATATATATATATATATATATATATATATATATATATATATATATATATATATATATATATATATATATATATATATATATATATATATATATATATATAAATAGAGAGAGAGAGAGAGAGAGAGAGAGAGAGAGAGAGAGAGAGAGAGAGATTTACATAGATTTACGTAGAAAATCAGACCACACAGACCCCATGGTCCAGACTTGGTGGTCTGTCCTTAAACCTAAGTGATTTTACATTAATCAGAAGACTCCAAAACGTTGCATTTCTACTCTAGTTGGTATTAAGTTGAAGGAAGTGACGGCCGAGCTTATTTTTGAAGGAGTCAATCGTGTTACACTGGACCACTGATGGTGGGAGCTTATTCCATTCTCGCACTACAACGTTGGTGAAGAAAAATTTGGTGCAGTCTGAATTTACTTGTCTACATCTGAGTTTTACGCCATTGTTCCTCGTGCGCAAAGTGTCATCGATCATAAACAATTTTGTTCTGTCTACATTCGTGAAACCATTAAGTATTTTAAAACATTCGATCAGTTTTCCTCGGAGGCGACGTTTCTCAAGAGAGAACAGGTTAAAGGTGGAAAGCCTTTCTTCGTAGGATTTGTTGGGCAAGGAAGGGATCATTTTTGTTGCCCGACGCTGAACACCTTCTAATTTAGCAATGTCCTTTGCATGGTGGGGAGACCAAAACTGTACCGCATATTCCAAGTGGGGTCTGACTAAACTGTTGTAGAGCGGGAGTATTACATCTTTATTCTTAAATAAAAAGTTTCTTATAATGAAGCCCAACATTCTGTTCGCTTTATTTGCTGCATCGATGCATTGCTGTGAGAATTTGAGGTTTGATGCGATTTTGACCCCCAAGTCCTTGACGCATTGAACGCTTTTGAGTTTAACGCCGCGCATTTCGTAATCGAACTTCTTATTCCTCGTTCCAACTTGAAGGACCTGGCACTTGTCTACGTTAAAGGGCATCTCCCATCTATCCGACCAAGCTGAAATTTTGTGCAAATCCTCTTGGAGGCTTTGCCTGTCTTCGTCAGTGAGAACCGAGTTACCAATCTTTGTGTCGTCTGCAAATTTACTAATGCAGTTATTGAGTCCAACATCCACGTCGTTGATGTAAATAATGAAGAGCACTGGGCCAAGAACCGAGCCCTGAGGGACGCCACTAGTGACCGGCGCCCACTCTGAGTTAAATCCGTCAATCACTACTCTTTGTTGTCTGTTGCTCAACCAATTCGCGATCCATTGGTTTACTTGACCGTCAATACCTATTTGCTTTAATTTGTAAAGTAATTTATGATGCGGGACTTTATCAAACGCTTTCTGGAAATCAAGATAGACTACGTCCAGTGATTTGGTTACGTCATAGAGAGAGAGAGAGAGAGAGAGAGAGATTTACATAGAAAATCAGACCACACAGACCCCATGGTCCAGACTAGGTGGTCTGTCCTTAAGCCTAAGTGATTCTACATTAATCAGAAGGCTCTGAAATGATGCATTTCAACTCTAGTTGATATTAAGTTGAAGGAAGTGACGGTCAAGCTTGTTTTTGAAGGAGTCAATCGTGTTACACTGGACCACTGACGGTGGGAGCTTATTCCATTCCCGCACTACAACGTTAGTGAAAAAAAATTTGGTGCAGTCTGAATTTACATTTGAGTTGTATGCCATTGTTCCTCGTACGCAAAGTGTCATCGATCATAAACAATGTTGATCTGTCTACATTTGTTAAACCATCAAGTATTTTAAAACATTCGATCACTTTTCCTCGGAGGCGTCGTTTCTCATGAGAGAACATGTTAAGGGTGGAAAGCCTCTCTCTTCGTAGGGTTTGTTGTGCAAGGAAGGGATCATTTTCGTTGCCCGACACTAACACCTAATTTAGCAATGTCCTTTGCATGGTGGGGAGACCAAAACTATAAAGCATTTTCCAAGTGGGGTCTGACTAAACTACTGTAGAGCGGAAGTATTACATCTTTATTCTCGAATAAGAAGTTTCTACGAAATTAGCTCTTTTGATGTTTGGCACCTTTAATTTATTTTCAGTCACTGTTGTTCGAGCTCTAATGTCGATGAGCACTGATTTATGATCACAAGAACCTATCTAGGGTTACTATAACAAGGTCTAGTAAGTTATTTTGTCAAGTTGGTTTAGATACCATTTGGCTTAGGTAATTTTCTGAAAATTCGATCATTCTATGTGACTCCTTCTGTACCTGACAGTGTTACCCAGTCGATATGGGGGAGGTTAAAGTCTCCTAATATCAGTGGTGAGTCGCTGTTATTA
Source organism: Eriocheir sinensis (assembly GCF_024679095.1). Taxonomy (NCBI): domain Eukaryota; kingdom Metazoa; phylum Arthropoda; class Malacostraca; order Decapoda; family Varunidae; genus Eriocheir; species Eriocheir sinensis. Next base: position 485,074 of record NW_026111084.1, on the reverse strand, counting down.
ACCCAAGAAAGCCCATATCATATTTTATCAAGTTTTCTTTGTCCAATTACAATATATATATTTGGTAATACAATTTTAAGTAACTTTTACGGAGAACTTTTTCTTCTATATATTTTACTTTTTGCACAAAAAGGGTGTCACCTAGAGGTAACATTGGGCAATGACACAACAAAGTCGTTGTTAAAAAAATTAAAAAAAATCTTTATATTCCAGATATTTTTTCTGTATTCATGTCAACATTCTCCTTTCATTATTAAGTTATGTGTTTTTAGCATAATTCTATTAGAACATAAATAAATACATAACTCACATACAAAAGCATTTTATAGGAAAATATCATTATTCCATGAATAGTGGACAAATTGCAATGAAGAGCTTCCTTTTACTAAGTGCCGCAGACTCTTGTTTTGTATGAGAGCACACCAACTGTGAACACGGAGAACAGCTTTACATTTCCGACACCTGACTGGTTAGTGGTTAGGTCATGAAACTCAGCAACTCTGGCTTTCCTGCAGGGCACTTTTGTGCGTACACCATCATGGTCTTCCTTACCATCTAGTGTACTCTCCTCTCTACACCCCCACCACCTGGACATCTCGTTGACATCCCCAATTTGCCGACTCCCAGCAGATCTAAAGTGTCACAAGTGTGGAGATAGTGATGAATTTCAGAGAATATGTTCCTTCTAATAATTGCTTGAAACATATTAATTGTTCACATCCGGTTTTGATTCGCTAAAAATGCGAATGTACTTAGGTGTCAAGTACTCTCAAGAACAGAACAGAAATGAACACCTTCATTTCTTTGTGAGTTATGTTTAGTACATGAATTTTTATTCAAAGAATATTTGTTGGAGATTTTGTTTCTTTTTTATATTATTATATTTTTTTTACATAGGAGCCTGTAGCACCGGTAGGCTATCTTGAGGGGCCTGGTGGTCGGCCCCAGCCCATCTTGGTGCAGGCAAGTGTTTATAGTGGCGCCATCTTTTCTTGGCTCATGCTCAACACAAGAGCTCATTCCTGAATGACTTGGACTTTTTTTCTATAGTGTGGGTTGATGGGTGGTCTTCATGACAGCATGGGAGTAGTCTTAATCCACTTGGTCATGACTGAAAATCTCAGGTGTTAGTGGCAGATTCGAAATAGCGTCGTTCAGAACGCTGTGCACGTGGGGCCCGCACGCTAACCACTCAGCCACAAGAAAATTTATCATAATTGAATTATAGATATTCAAAACACTTAACAGGTGTATCTAATTCTTCATTACAACCTCAAGTATTGTTGCAATCTCATGACGAGTCAAACTGAAACCAGAAAACAATGAACCACACTCAGTGGAAAAAGACTGAATTGTTGAGTGTATGCCCAATGTCACCTCGAGGTGACAGTCGTGAGTTTCATGGAGATTACCTCATAGTAACAAATAATCATTGTGCTGTTACACTCACTAGGTTTTTCATTAAGCATTCAACTGTTGAGAAACACAGATTACCAGAAGGGTGTATGTGAGTGAGATAGAGGGAGGGAATGCTAGAGGACGACCTCCAGTGAAATGGAGAGATAGGATGCAAGAGTATGTGAGGGAGAGGGGTGAAAAATCAGTGGGGAACTTTGAGCAGGCAAGGATAGAGTCTGGATAGAGAAAGTTGGAAGCTCTTCTGCCATGGCCATCCTTTTCTGGGAGCTCCTAGGAGCAGGCGTCGATGAAATGATGATGATGATGTTTCCATTTATACTCAGTGCAATGAAAAGAGAACTTAATGACAGGAAATGTAGTAAAAATAATCAGTAGCTAAAACATTGGGAACTATGACAACACTGTTCAGCTGTGTGGGCAGGCAGACAGACAGACAAACAGACAGTTTACTGTCAACCATCACTGGTCGGCCACTCACGCGAGGAGGGAAAGTGTGCTGCTTTTTTTTGTAATTTTGTTAAGTTGTTACGCTCATTTCAATGCCGCATACATACAGCAACGTGGAATATGCAAACATGGTGTTCATTATACGAGCTCTGTTACGGCTAACGGGAGTGCCGTGGCTGCTTTATAATACTCAAGAGAATACCTAAACAGTAAGTCCTTCCTTCACACACACACACACAAAACATTCCTCACAGGACACCCTGTATATGAATATAAATAGAATGAATGATTTTCAATTATATATTGATGGGCTGGGAAAAAAATACTCACCTATGAGTGATTACTGTAATTACACCTCAGTACAAGCTATATGCAGGTTAGTCAAACACAAAACTATGATAATTACCTGCTATCATTACATGTTCAAGATTTTTCTACACTTGTTACAAAAATGCTTAACATTACATGCAAACACAGCCATAAATTACAACAAGTTGACAGCTCAAACCATATGCAATGAAAATTACTTACTTATCAAAGTAAAGCATAATAAGCACATGAAGTATGAACATATAGTTAAATAAGAAAGGAACACCACATCACAACCGCACAACTGGTAATAGCTGTACACACCTGCCACAGTGCAACTGGCTCTGGAGGAATGGCCTCAGGTTGTTGTATGGAGTACGGCTCTTGAGCTTCTTCCCATTACTCACAGTCTCAAGGGCCACACGGTTTGAGGAGTCGATGTCAAGGACTCTGTTGAGTGTCAGTAGGTTACAGAAACCTAAATGACAAAAATGGAGCACACACAAAAATACAGTTCCTTTTAACATCAGTACTCACTTGTATGGACCAGTCCACTTCTGCTCCATTTTCCCACCCTTCCGAGTCTCATTGCGAAGGTTTCTTTTAAGAACCTTCATCCCTACACAGAAGTTGAAGGTCTTCACTCCTCTTGCTTTCCTGTTCCTGTACTCAGCCTTCTGCTTTTCTTGGGCTGCTTCAGCTCTCTGTTCCCGCTGCATAATAAAAGTAAAAGCATAAGCATTGATAGCACTATGATGACCGGATTGATTGTACTGAAATATAAATTTCCTTGTGCAAAAGATGCTTGTAATGTATGGTACAATATAGATGAAAGAATGATCCTATGTAGCAGGACTTGAATTGGAGTCAACGTCGAGTGTTTAATCTGGCCATATATCTGCAGTCATTACATTGAAATAGTTTGGAGACCGTATAAAGTCGGGCTAAAGCAGAGTCAGTCTAGCAATGAATGTACTATGCTGAAACATAAATTATAGCATCAATGTAAAAGTTATGGTATTTTTCTTCGGTACTCTTGCCAGACTTAAGAACATTAGCATCAAGAAATATAACACATGACGTCTTCAGCCAGACCTTGGAGTACAGTTCTTCACGCCTCTGGTCCTGCTCATTGACACACTCCGCAATGTCCTCGGAAGAGGGCACTTCAATAAGTTCTTCAGAGAACTGAAACAAAAAGAAACAGCAAAAGAAGATTACTTGAGAGGTACTAGACATATTCTTCAATTCTTGTGAGATATACACTTTTCTTCCAGAATTTGCACATTACATATGAATCTACTTTCTACTTACCTCTGGTGTGGTACTCCTTCCCTCTGTTTGTGCAGAAGCCTCAGGAGCAAATGTATTTTCTTCCTAAAAAGAATTATTTCAATAAATTGAACTGGAATTACGGTCATTAGGCACAAGAACAACTTTTCATATTTTTTTGGCTTGTGATCACTTCATATTTTAATGGAACCAATAGGAGATGATTTCTTCTATTAATTCAAACACTGGTGGTTACCTGGTGAAGTGGCCGGTGCTCACGAGCAAACATCAACTGGAAAGGTGTGAACCCGGTGGTCCGCTGCTTTTGGGTGCGGATGCTATAGGCGACTTCATCCAGGAAGTTTGGCCAGATAGTCTTGGTCGCGTTGCAGAGCTTGGAAAGCCTGGTCTCCAGAGTCTGGTTAATTCTCTCTGCCAGTCCATTAGTCTGCGGATGGTAGGCAGACGTGATACTCCTCAGGATCCCGTAGAACTTGCAGAGTTCGTCGTTGATCTGTGGGGAATGAAGAGGTCAAAGCAGCAGCAGTAATACAACAGATGTTATAATAGTATCAGTTGTTTGCAGTGTTAATAATACCTGAGGTTTGTTCAGCATCTTAGAGTTAACGAAGCATTAGATGATGTAAATGTCCTCCTCTGACGACTGTATTGGTAATAATGCACCTCTCAGGCATACCTGAATATAACATTACATCCTGATGACCATTCCAAGAATTAAAACAGAAATAACAGTAACATAAAGACTTACCGAGGAACAAAACTCACGTCCCTGATCAGTCAGGATCCTTGCAGGCTTGCCCCACCTAAGGAAAGCAAATGTCATTACACATGAAAAAAAAAAAAAAAAATCTGCAACTTTTGTATCACATTCTTATATTATGCCTAAACATAATCAATTGATGGTAATGACAATGTCTGGTATGATTAGATTTCATAATTAGTGCAAACAATATGGCAAGGCAAAGAACTTTTATACAAGAACTAAAGTGAACTTTTAATTGAAATACAATTGATGAAATAAAACAGTTGTGAGAAGCAACAAACAGAGAAATATATGGCACGACTGCACGGACTTTTACATGCATTGATGAGAAAACATGCTGCAACCTCAAAACAACTGTGGTAATACATGATTAAAGAAATAATGATTACCAGTAGCAAACTCATTAGTTTGGACTCATTCCGTTTCACTAATATTCAAAATAGGGAAAATATCGTGGATGGATTGTATGACAGATTTTTTTTAAAATGATCCTACCAATGATGAATATGTTTTGTTTATTACATCAGATTGTTGAATGTTCGCATCTTTTTTTGAAGGCAAAAAATCTGTCACGGTGATGATGAGGTAAACTTCAAAGGAAAACAATGAAAACTGAATTAATCTTTACATCAGGATACTTTTTTCTAAGATGGAATGTTTAGCATCCAAACTGACTATTTGAAATTACATTCATAAGTAGTGATGACATGGCAGTAAATAATTCATCCAAGTGCGGAAACTAATGATAAAAATTTACCTGTGGATAAAGGAGCGTATGCACCTGGACACCCCATAAGCTGTCTTATCTCTAAGTGGGAAGAAGTCGACAAACTTTGTGTAGAAGTCGACAAACGTGCAAATGTACCTGTAGCCTTCATCACTAACAGCCATTGGACCTGGATAGTTTAATAAAGCAGGAAGCAAAAAATACATCATGCAAAGCCATCAAAACCCAACATAACCAATTACATTAGCTTGTGCAGACACTAGGTAAAGCTAGATAAATCACGCATGCTAGATCAAATTATTCAGGCAAAGAGAAAGTGCATTATAACCCAGAAGAGAGAGAATTATTGTGTTTCATGAACAACAATGAGAGCTAACTATCATGCATTAGAAAGCATTGTTCTTCTAATATTTACAATTATCATAAAGTAAACCCAAAAGAGTAAGACGGCTGGCATTTGAGGTAACTCACATATGTACAAAGTTTTAAGCAAGGAATTTGACAGAGTTAAAAAAAGGCAGATGGTTCCTGAGAGATTGATTAAATTGGTGAGACATTGTATGAAAACTAAGAGAGGTTTCATACAATGTGAAGGCTCCACTTGGAATGTTATAGGAGTTTAGCATCAGATGGAGAAGAACAACCTATATAGAGAGATACAGATGAGAGTTGCAACCAAAACCAGGCATTCCAAAAGCACAACCCAGAAAAGGCCCACAAGACATCAAAATGGTATCTGACCTGTCTCGTGACCTACAACAGTAACTATACTTGGACAAAAGCATGTATATAGGTATGCATGCATATATGTGTGTGCAAGGGAGTTCTACAATTATGCTAGGGATAAGATTTTGAAGGGATCATGCAAATTTAAGCTTGAGCAGAGATAGTGCGATTTCAGCTTCAAAATCTAACTTTGAATCACTCATTTGTTGTATTTTTGTGTATGAGAAATGTGAGCCTAATAAGAACATAAGAACGTTGGAATCTGCAGGAGGCCGGTAGGCCTATACAAGGCAGTTCCTTTGAGCCTAAGCTCCCGTGTATCTAACCCCACCTAGTATCGCTGTCCATGAATTTATCTAATCTGTTTTTGAATGTGACTATTGTATTGGCACTCACCACATGACTGCTAAGCCTATTCCACTCATCCACAACCCTGTTGGTAAACCAATTTTTGTCTATGTCCCTGTTAAATCTGAATTTATCCAGTTTAAACCCATTACTTCGTGTCCTACCCGGTTCTCTTACCAACAAAACCTTATGAATGTTAAAATAACTAACAGTTTTCCCTTGTGCTATTATAAATTCGCGAGAAGACAAATTCGAAGAGTTAGGAATTATGTGTCTGTGTGAGAGTGAGTGTGTGTGAGAGTGAGTGTTGGAATATATGTACATTTGATTTCTGAACTTTTTTGCTTACCTAATACTTGTACCATTTTTAAAAGAAACCCCAAGACAAACCACCCGATAACACTTTTCACATAACTGATCCTCACCGACCAAGTTGACTCCTATAAGTTCCAACGGCTCCTTCACCTTTATGGGACGCATCTCTGGGGCCTTTGTCTTCATTGGCGTGTAGTGCTGGCACTTACTACATGTTTCAATCTAGAAAACAAATGTGAAAACTGAGAAAATTGCTTGAGGATTCAGCAAAACAATTCTGGAGAGTATTGAATTAGCTAACAATCATTTTAACTGTATCAACTTTCTGTAAAGATGCACTACTTGTGATCAGGTACTTTATGCAATACCAAAACAATATTTACATACACAATGTTTGATGTCCTGGGTCATGTTTCACCAATAGTAAACTGGGGAGACATTCTGACAAGTGGTAACCCAGCCGCTATGCCCTGCAGTGGGACTGCTGTGATGATGATATAACTCAGCAGCAACCTCCTCAAATGACCTCACCACGAGCTTCCGAGGCTTCCCATCATGGTCCACTCTGTACAGCTTCTGATCTGTTTATAAATGCATAATAATCACAGTATGAGAAATGCAAGTGAAGCTTCCGTACAAGGCCACTCCACGACAATGACCTCAGATTTTAAACCACAGCTGCAACTTGCTTTGGCACTCATCTTTGCTTCCATGAACCCTGCACCTGTGCTAGAGAGAGCCTGTCACTCAAAGTTGTATTAAATTTTACTCCTTCAGGTGGTTGGGACACAACCTCTGACAATGAGCTGGTCCTTAGCACTAATAAGCAGTGGGTAGGGACACTGGCATAAAAGCAGCAACCTATATCTTTCCTACCTTACTATAGAATGGATATCAAAATGTTAGAATCGGTGCAGAGGAGGATGACTAAGATGATTCAGGGGTTGAGAAACTTGCCATACGAGGAAAGACTCAAACATTTAAACTTGCATTCTCTAGAAAGGCGAAGGGTGCGTGGAGACATGATCGAGGTTTATAAATGGATGAAGGGCTTTAATAAGGGGGATATTCATAAGGTTTTGTTGGTAAGAGAAACGGGCAGGACACGAAGTAATGGGTTGAAACTGGATAAATTCAGATTCAACAGGGATATAGGCAAATATTGGTTTACTAACAGAGTGGTGGATGAGTGGAATAGGCTTAGCAGTCGTGGTGAGTGCCAATACAATTGTCACATTCAAAAATAGATTAGATAAATTCATGGACAGCGATATTAGGTGGGGTTAGATACACGGGAGGTTAGGTTCAAAGGAGCTGCCATGTATAGGCGTACCGGCCTCTTGCAGACTCCTACGTTCTTATGTATATAAGGATGAATAGTGGGATCTCTTTATTTCTAATCAGTATACCATAGCATATTTTATACTACAGCCATGGTCATGAAATCAATCCCTTCTCCCTTTCCTCTACTAATCACATTATCAAAATAAATCATCATAAGCTGATGAGAGAAAATCATGAACACAAAATGCCGCAAAAGTGTACATTCTTCAACACATAGCCACTTTAATCAATTTCAAATCTTGGCCTCTGTTTATTGCAGATAGCATCAAACAGACTTTCAAACTGATAATCAATCAAAAACAATCACTAACCCTGTTCATCCCACTGGAATTGGCGTGCCCATCGCAATACTTTCTGCTGCTCAGCACCCTTAAGTCCAGAGGCATGCCTTCTGGTCCTCAAGTAGATGATGAGTCGCTCATACATGATGTTGTCCTCAGCAAACCTTTGTCTGCAGGCCAACTCATACTCCTCAACAGTACAGTTGGACCTGATGATGAATTTTAATTATCAATATTATGCTTCACTGCAACCAGTCAAGTAAAGTTGCATGTCAACTTGACAGACACTGAGAAAATAATGACATGTGGTAGGGTATGTCTTTTCTGAAACTATACATAGTAATAAAAACACTTTCAGATATATAATATATACATACATATATACAATAATATAATATAATAAATATAACATATACAATATGTAGAAGCACAAGCAGTAGAAAACCAAGCGATGAACAGATGCTGAAACTAGTAAAGCTTGCCAGTGAACTAAACACTAATCATATCCTTGTAACGGCTGATTTAATTTTCCAGGTAGCTATAAATTGGCTGGATGTGATACTGTTAGAGGCAATGATGAGTACTCCATTTAAATTTCTGGAATGTCTTGGAGGCTGTTTCCTTATTCAATATGTGCATATCCCTTAAAGATTTAGAGGAAGTCAGAGTTCCACCCTTGATTTGATAATCACTTCAATGGAAAATGTGAGCACTTTAAAAAGTGTAAAGTCTATAAGGTAAAAGTGACCATGTTGTATTAAATTGCGACTATATTTGCTACAGTGATGAGAAAAGGGACACAACCGATGAGCCCATTGGTTTTCCAAAATATATTTCCGTTTGGATTTCTGCAGCCGAGTCTCACTTAAAGCTGTTAGATAGTGTTCAACCAGATTAAATTTCTTCTTCTGAATCTTGAGATTAATCTTCGGCATCGTCGCCTGGTGGGATAATTATCTTATTTTTTTCAAAATTATGTTTAATATCGACCAACCATTACATCGTCGCTTGCCTGCCCGATGTAATACATTACAATATTCCTGGTGTTTCATCCCAGCGACCGTCAAATTATGGGATACACTTACTAATGTGATTATTAATTCTAGTAATTGTGAAACATTTAAAGAACATGTGAATGGCTTTCTTCTCTCTTAGCTCGCTACCTACTAGATTTTTCTCCATCTTCCTATTCTTTGCTTTCTCCTTCATTCTGTATTTTCCGATATCGGTGAAGTGTCGCCCGCTGGGCCTTTTGGCTTATAGCATTTGTGCTTTCCGGCAGGTCACTTTCACTGATTCATATAATAATAATAATATTTTTTGAAAAGAGAGATTGTGAAAAAAATTACAAATTTGATAAATGAAACAGACTGGTGACAGGAGCTTGATGGAGGGTTATTGGATGAAATGTAAGAGAAATATAAAAATAAAATGCATAAATTCTATGAAAAATGTATAGCAGTGGCAAAAGCAGGACAAGACAGAAATAAAAAGCCACCATGAATGAATGCGAGAGCCACTAGAGCCAAGACAAAGAAGTATTTTGCATGGAAAGTAATATTAGTAATATTAGTACTCCAAACTTTCCCACGCAAGAACATCATTTGTTACACTACACAGAGCAGATTATGTAAAATATAACTTCCTATAGGCAGACTGCTTATCAGGTAAGCCATGGATAGTCGATAAATATCCCAAAAATTGAACTAAAACTACATTCTCCACTATCTTAGACAAAAATGAAAGGTTAGAGACAGGTCTATATGAGGATCAAGTTTACTTTTCAAGGTGGGTCTGACACTTCCCAGCTTTTCACTCTGAGGAAAAACACACTGCTGGATACTTGAATTTATAATGCATAAAATAAATTTTAAGAGCTCATAGAAGCCTCTCTCACTAGCTATATCAGATAGGGGCATCGGATCGTTCACACAGTACGTTACCTTAATAGTTTTCATTAAGTCACGTAACTTCTCAATATTAATATCATGAAAAGATGACAAGCCAACATAGGGGATATCAGGCAAATAATTTGATTTCATCACCAAGCCTCCCTGAAAGTTACCAACAATTTTTTAAATCTTTTCATCGAAGAAGTTTATAAATCTATTAGCTAGATCAGCATCAGTATAGCCATCTGGAAGCCTTCTAGTGTTACTCCTATTACCCGTTAGCGTGTTTAAGATTGAATACAGCCGTTTAGTGTCTGAACCAGCTTCAATAATCTTCTCTCTATAATAAGTACACTTTCTTTGTCTAATTAATATATTCACAGTATTCCAAGCACTAACATAACCACTGCGGGAATCTTCCGTACGCAAACTACGCCACATCTTTTCCTTAAGTTTTCTAGTTTTGATGGCATTCTTAATCTCGGTATTAAACCAGGGTGTGTTTTCCCTCACTTTAATGTCTTTAGTGACTACTGGACACATGTTGTTATATTCAGTCTGTAGTACAGTATTATAAAGGTGAACCAGACAAACTAGACAACCATCCATTGTCACATTGTTGCTGTGCTCATGGGGACAACTTTTCTGGATTTCAGTTGTTAATTTGTTAAGTACATTATCAACTAATGCTTCAGGGCCATAGCTACTCTTAAGTCTAAAAGTGATAGTTTTCTTCATTTTCAAGTCTCTACTCACATCCACAATATATGTAATTAACTTATGATAAGGAGATATAGTAATCTCTGGCTCAATATCTAACTGATTGACGCTAACACCCATGGGATCACAAAGCACAAGGTCAAGCATGTGGCCAGAGCGAGAGGTTACATCGTTTACTTTATTTATACAATATAAAGAATCTGGCGAGAGCATCGTTTACTTTATTTATACAATATAAAGAATCTAACAGCAATAAAATCACTCCTACACTGATTATGTACATCATCCATCCAAATATTAAAATCCCAGAAATAAACATTTTACCATGTGAATGATCAAAGCTCTCCAGATACTCAGTAAATTCCTCAAAAAAACAGCTGACAATTTGTATTTGGTGGTCGATAAATGACAACAAAAGTTAGCCTCTGAGAGGTGTTGAGCATGAAAGTTACAGCTGTGTGTTCAAAAGTTGTAAAATATGGTGAAGGCAATTTTCTTAATTGAGAAAATTCATTAGTATTAATAAATATTCCTACTCCACCTCCCCTTCTAGTACCTCTTGAAGTGTGCATGAATGTGTGAGTAGGTGTCATTTCCACAATTTTAGATTTGTCTGATTCATTTAACCATGTTTCCGCAATACCCAAAACGTCATATGACTTTTCAGCGATTATTTCTCGTAGTTCATCAGTCTTATTCCTTACTGACTGAATATTAACAAACCCACATTGAATATTACCATTTCTCCTAGTATCCATGATCAGTCATATCCCTCAGCCTGTTTAGCTCAATTTCTAAAGTTTTACATTGCCTGTTTTACGTCGTTGCCTGTTGCGCCGGTAGGCATCTTCCTGGTGGGGCCTGATGGTCGGCCCAAGGCTTCTTCCAGGTGGGGCCTGATGGTCGGCCCAGCCTGTTCTGGCGCAGGCGAGTGTTTATAGTGGCTCCATCTTGCATTGTTAACCTTATTATTTGTTTCTGGCCTTGATAGTCGCACACAATTAATACACTTATACGAATTACTGGAACACTCCCTAGTCAAATGATTACTAGCACACTTAGCACACACAACAGCATCACCATTTTTCTTAAAATTACAGTTATGATCAGTATGTCCATACCTTTGACAAAAATAGGAATTACATACATGATACCTATCCCTAACATTATACCTGGCCCACTGCAAGCACACAACATCACCATGCCTGTGAATGAGCTCTCTTATTTCTGGGGTGCACCTTAGAATGAACTGACTAGTATTACCATGTGCAGGCTTAGTGAAAATCAATTCAATCTTGTCATGGACACCTTCAACTGACTGAAGATAGCTGTTCTTAGCAATTAAATATTCAACATCATCATCTTTACACTCTTCCATGGACACATTACAAATCATTATCTTGGGAGCAAACTTCTTAGTCATCCTAGTTTCGACATTACTCAATACACTACTTATCTTATTAGCTGCCCTTTCCCTCTCTTGCTCGTTTGCAAAGTCCATCACAACATTACCTCCTCCAGTAAACTTCGTGTTGACCACTGGTACATCTTTCAGGACTTTAACCAGCTCATTCTTTCTACTGACAGCATTATTATGTGAATCAAGTGACTTTACAATTAGCATATTCTTTTTCTTTGCTGCAGCAGCATATGTATCACTTTTCTGGCCTTTATCAAAGTGCAAATTAACCATAGTGTTAATAATCTCCTCTTTCGTGTCAACCAGCACATTTTTCTTTTTATCCAACACAGCTTCAGCACCTGAACCCTCAACAGTGACTACATTTACAACTGTGCTGACTATTACATCTTTAACTTCATGAATTTTCTGGTGTAAGCTCTCTGAATTGACCACTAACCTTGACATGCACTCACTAATCTCTGGCATTACTCAACCCTTCTCCAACTTTTCTGTAAGTGCACGGTTTTCAAGCTTTAACTGCTGATTTCCCTCAGTCAGCTTGCTAATCACACTTTTCATGCTCTCAGACTCATTGTAGCAGTCCATCACCTTTTTCCTACATGGTTTACACATCTAATCCACCTTCTTTAGATCCCCATCCTGTACACTATGAAGAAACAGACACTTCTTAGGCGACCATTTCTCAGACATCACACGCTATCCAATTTGAGGAAAATTCTTGCCCCTTAGTACACTGCTGACATTTAATAGGGCCCGCCATTCTGTACCCATATGCAGAATACAGTATTTCAGACACGACAGACTATGTAGAGTTGAGTATGGTCATACACTTAATGCACCACTGCCCGAATGCACCAACCCTAAGTCTGAATGTACCAAAGGGAGGGTAAAGAGGGTTGTGACAGGTGTGTGGGGCATACAGAGGGTCATGGCAGGTGTGTGAAGGGCAGGGCCGTAGCAAGAAGCAGTGCGGCCCCCCCCCAAAAAAAAAAACCTTGTGGGGCCCTATACAGACAACCGAGTTTCGTTCCGAGCTGCCCCTTACCCGCCCTATCTGTCCTCAAAAAACTTAACTCAAAGGAACTGGGGTGACTAACCAGGTGAGTGAACCCTCAACACAGCACAGCCCATTCTTAACCAACCCAAGAATATCAACTGCCATTACATTTTGTCAAAAAATATCATACCTATGTTATTATGTATATCATATAAATCAGAAAAAAAACATTGCATGCTGTAATACAAACAAGATTACTCCTGAAAGCCACATTAATGATGCCAGACATGTGATGATAGACACTTAGTGTGATGAAATTACATGCTGAATTTCACATCATGAAACCAAGCCAAGTGTCACTGCAACACATTATTAGGTAAGGCAGACACCAAAAGCTTGTTACCTGAACAAGATTAAACATAACAGGCAAAATCCACAATAAAGCATTGCATACTGTTGGGTAGGGGAGAGAACAAATGCTTCCAAGCATTACACCTGAAATAAACAATGGCAGATATTCAAAGCTTGTGAGCTGAACAAGATCTGATTTATAACAGGCAAAACCAACAATGGTGCATTACATGCGATATCTGGCAGGGGATTCCTTGCATTACAACTGGAACGTGGCAGACACCTAAAGCTTGTTAACTGAACAAGATCTGATTTATAACAGGCAAAACCAACAATGGTGCATTACATGTGATATCTGGCAGGGGAGATAAATGATTCCTTGCATTACAACTGGAAAGTGGCAGACACCCAAAGGTTGTTAATTGAACAAGATCTGATTTATAACAGGCAAAACCAACAATGGTGCATTACATGTGATATCTGGCAGGGGAGATAAATGATTCCTTGCATTACAACTGGAAAGTGGCAGACACCCAAAGGTTGTTAATTGAACAAGATCTGATTTATAACAGGCAAGACCAACAATGGTGCATTACTTGCAATATTTGGCAAAGTATATGGAAAAAAATATTGGCGTAACAAGAGTAATACTAAATAATGGCAAATCCCACGAAGTATCTCTTCTTTTGACAAAGCCTGTGCTCTTTGCTGCAGGGCTGTCAGAGTCTGTTTGCTCCAGCCAACATTTACTGAAATACCCCTGAGTCATGAGTGAAGTGTTGAAACTGAAGGCAAGTGAAATACTGTGCTTAGAAATCTATTAGCATTTGGACTTTGATAGTATAAGGCCAGAGCAAACCTCCTCTCTTGTAACCCGTATCTCCTACTTGGCTTAGCTCTTGGCATCTTGCAGCATGTTGAACCTGACCTTAGAAAAAATCCACCCCTATTGGATCTAAAAAATTACTGGCTCTGGGCAAAAACTACCCAGGAGTTGTAACAGCCTGGGCTTTGAGCTGCCTTGCCTCCCGGTGCAGACGAAAGACTGTTTTGTGCAGCAATTTTCACTTTTCATGTCTGAAAATACATGCAAAAATATTTAATCACAATTCTAAATAATAAAATGCGTGCATGTAATTGCATTATTTTCAGTGCTATAAGGACAGTGAATCTAAGCATTGACATTATGTCTGCACGCCAGCTTCAATGGAAGGCTTCACTTAGATTGCCTGACAAGAGTAATATTTTCAGGAGATGGGGGAGAGGATATAACTGGAGACTCTTGACAGATATAATGTCAAGATCTACAAGCAACCATTTTCCATATATATATCTTTGATGTTCAGTCCATACCAAAACATTTGTCAATGTGTTGCCACACTTAAAATCTAAAAATTCCCTGTTTTTGCAATGTTAGTCATACCTAAGCCCTGCTAAACCATCCAAGTGAATCAAGAATGAGTTCCGGGGGGCAGCATGAGCCAATACTAAATGGCGCCACTATAAAAAAAATATTGCCTGCATCATGACGGGCCTGGGCCGACAGCCAGGCCCCTGAAGAAAACCTACCGGTGCTATAGGCAGGTGGGGAAAAAAAAAGGATCACATCAGAAGAATGGACAGAGGTTTGTTAGTGGCACTTCAAGGTTATGCTACCTCTTCAAAGATTGGCCAGTCATGGTTTAAAGTGGAACAGGATAAACAAGAAACAGGCAGGTATATGTGGACACTACTGTTACTATCAATTGCCAGCCTATGGCAAAATTTGAACCTATGCTATCAGAAACATAAGACCCATATGCTGATCACTCGACTAATCGTAACGGTACTACAGCCATAGAAACATAATAGAGTTTAAATATATCATTCAAAATGTCAACCTTTTTACATACCTTTTTTAAGATATGTAGCCTACTGGTGTTACAGTTAAATATTGAACTCAATTTGTATGCAGAGATGTGAGGTATGTTATTAAGCTGTAATGTTTCCAACACATTAGTTGTGATTAAAGCAACACGGAATAGTAACTAAAGAGTATAAATTATCACTGAGAACAAGAGGTTCCTTACTATATTGTCGTGAGCTTGATGGCCGAGTCGAGTTTCCTCCAACCCCATCAAGTTCACATCCTGTTGAGAGGCAATTTTTTAATCAAAGTGAAAAATGGATGCAAATGGTCACTAAAATGAGTTATTATACTTGGTGTCACAAATTCAGGCAAAGAATTTAGGGAAGGACTCCTGGACTTGGCGTCACGGATGAGGTAAATGATCTCTTGCACTCATTGGGCTATAATATATACATTGTTATAATGTGTATTATTGTCTTGTTACTATATATTACCTACTGATAGTGGAAATACATGTCAGGATTAATCATCAAATACAAGGAAAAAATAATCATGTATGGAAATTGTGAACTTTTAAGTTCATGTAACAAACAAGGTTTATTATACACAAAAAGGTTGGATACTTCAGATGTAAAAGATTTTTGGATATAACATCACCCCCTTCCTCCATATTGGTTCTTTAAAGCAAGGGTTGACTACAGCTGATTATTATTTGCGGCAGGTTTAATGACACTTTTTTTTTAGTGCAAAGCATCTGGAAATCAATGATCATTATAAGGAATACTTCTCATGAGTAGCTACTAAAACTTAACAACCTAGAAGGAGGCACAATCATAATATAAAGGATAGATATATTATAAGACATAGCCACATTGGTGGATCCAAGGGGGGGCCCAGGGGGCCCGGGCCCCCCCCCATAGTCCTGAGTGATACAGGAAAACTAGCTCAAAAGCGCGCTGCGGCTAAAACAATGCTTTAGCACAAAGTTCAGGCCGTTATACCCATTGATTTAGGTCAGTCCACCAGTTTTTCAAGACCAGGACTGCCGAGAATGGCTAATCGGTAATGCTAATGCTCCTTCCACCCGCAAAAAGTCTGACGTCCCCCCCAAACTCATTTCCTGGATCTGCACCCAAAGACATACCGTAACATGGTTCAGTGATCATGGGAAAAAAAAAAAAGTTAAGAATCAATATCCAATCATCTCAGGATACACACATCAGCATCCATATGAAGGAATTCTACAACTTAAAAGTGATGTTGAGCAGGGCATGTGTTAAGTGACTTGCACAATCTATTTTGTGAAGTCATAATTAGATTAGTAACACAACAATCAACAAACACTAGATGAAGTATTCATACCAAAATCAGTACATGGAGCTGGTGCACTGAAATGGGGAGCACATTCCTGCAGCTCACCAAGAGGGTTGGATGATGCCACGTACTTCAGGGGGTAGCTAAATGTCTTCACCCTTGGCCTCTTTCTTGGACTCTCCCCTTCAGCTGCCACATTTTCTTGGATAATATCAAACGTGTTCGGATCTGTTGGGATGTGGTTGTATTAGATGTAGAATAACATACGACAGTGGAACATGAAAGGAAAGAGTATGTCCACACGGTAAAATATGGAGATGAGGATTGCACTGCATTAGTTAAGTGATTACAAGAGGTAAACTGAAATTCTTTGGATACTGAAAGGATGTACGGGAACAACTGGATGAGAAGGGAGAGAGATGCAGATTTTGATGTTATATAGCTAGTTACACCAATGAAGACTTAGGACATACACATTCAGAAAGACCACAATCTAGTGCTTCTCTGTCTAGCAGCCAAAATTGTGGTCTTTCTGAATACAACCACATCAACATTGAAGGAATTAATAATAAGAAAAGCAATAATGATTAATGAGTATAAATATATTTCTGCTATTTTTGTTTATCTTAATACTAGTATTAGAATTTTCAAACACTAATAATATAATAAATAAATATTGATAAATTAATGAAAATAAATACATTAATTGTACTAATACTACCACTACCAATATTAACAGCACTGCACCTAATAGACTGAGCAATAAACTGAGTCTGAAATATAACCATAACTGAACTGTCTCTGTCTGTGTGTTATGTGAAGCTTGCTCCATGCACCTTGATAGGAATGGCATAGATGCATTCAGGTTGCTGAGATACTTACAGTCACCAGCCACTTGTAGATATGGCACCAAAATGTGTTGGAAGCATTGGCGGCCAACTTCTATTTATTTAATTATTATTTTCTTTAAACAAAGGAGACAGCTCAAGGGCAACAAAGCGTACTAGAAAAAAAAGCCCCACTACGCACCACTCCCAAAACAGACAAAAGTAGTCTTGATATACTCTTCTTGAAGGTCAAATTATAGGCAGGAGGAAATGCAGACGAAGGAAGGCTGTTCCAAAGTTTATCAGTGTAAGGGATGAAAGAGTGAAGATGCTGGTTAACTTTTGTATAAGATGTTTGGCAAGATATAACATGCAGTAATTGACGTAAATTAGAAAAGTATAGATTTAGGAGGGAAATGGGCAGGCATTAGTTTAGTAATAGGGTCGTGGGGGAATGGAACAGACTCAGCAATCACATAGTGAGTACAGGGACGATAGCTTGTTTTAAGAAGAATGGATAGCTACATGGACGAGGCTGACAGGTGGTAGTGGGGAGGAATCTGGAACTGCCGTGTGTAGGGCATTCGGCTTCTTGCAGTCTCCCCATGTTCATGTGTTTAAATCAAGTGCAGCGGCCAGCGGGGCCGCGGGAGGAGAGGAGGCATGCAGATAGCAAGTTTAGAACATCTATCAGCGTGAAAATCATTAAAATTTCCACATTATCATTATTTATATATATCACTTACCCCGGCTGGCATCCTTCCGTAGTAAATGTAGCTTCATACCAGGCTACGTCCTCTTTTTCACCACAAAGGGACATGATTTGAGGTTCCGGCTGGTAAACGTGGCGGCCGCGGCGGTGTTATGATTTTTGAACGAGACAGCGTTGCAATCGGAGCAGAGAAAGATATTGCTGCGAATAGCAGTATAATAAACAGTAAGTTACACCGAAATAATTATATTCACTCACTCTTTTCACCTACAAACCAATGATTCAATGTAAATCATTACTGATGGAAGTCAGCGTGCGTGCTAAAACAATGAGTTTGGAAGAAAAACATAATCAGTTTTTTTTTAAAGAACGGCAATAGGGCTACAATCTTTGTTCATTCCAGTATGTATACAGAAAGGTTAAACACATAAAAAACATCTAACCACTGGTAGCCTCCCACAAATGCAGATAAAGTAATATGATTGCGGTACAATAATAGGATTATTCATGACATGAAGTCAGGCTATATCTACCTGGTAAATATATATATATATATATATATATATATATATATATATATATATATATATATATATATATATATATATATATATATATATATATATATATATATATATATATATATATATATATATATCTATATATATATATATATATTCATTTTAATGTTTATCTCCCTATATATATTTTTTTTTATCTAAAATGGGAAATAACCAGACTGAAGAAAAAAAGTAGCAACATTTGCTGCTTGATCCCATGTAGCAACACTGCTGATTGGTACTGGGGGCAGGGCTCCCACAAAGGCAGATCAGTAATTCCCTAGACTCGTGCTGAAAAATCCCTAGATTGGACAAAAAGTTTCTAGTTTACAAATATTGACACATTAACTTACAGTATCCCCCCCCATCCCCCCCCCAAAAAAATAATAATAGGAAAAATTTGCTTTTTAAGTATTTCAGAAGTCTACTTTTTATCATTATACAGATAATACACTTTTCTTTACCTTTTTGACAATGATTTTCTTCGAAACAAAAAATAACTTGTAACAAAATGTTTGAGTTTTTCTTGTGATGATTAAATTTTCATCATGTTCTTAATAAAATGCTAAAATGACATAAATAAATGAGATCCCTTAGCAGCTGAGATAGACGAGTGATTTTCATCAAGCAGTATAACATATAAACAAAGACTAAATTAAAATCAATAAATAACTGAAAATCCTGAGCATTAGCTGTTGACATTTCCTGTCAACAAAATACGAGAAAATACACTGGCAGTTCATATTCTTGCTTTTCTAGCATAAATTGCACTATTAACAAATACAGTAATTTAAGAAAACACTTTCATACAAAATATAGGTGTTACTTGTGTACTTTACACTTTGGTATACCGAATATATTATTGGCATAAGTAAAGTTCTATCATATTCTTAACAGAATGATAAAATGAAAAAAAAGATTCCTTAGCAGCTGAGATAGACTAGAGTGCTTTCCATCACGTTCTATCTTCTATAAATAATATTAATAGACTAAACTAAAATCAATAAATAACTGAGAATCCTGAGATATTGCAGTCTGACATTTCCTCAGTCAACACAATATAAAAAAAAACGCTTGAGAGTTCATACTTTTGCTTTTTCCAGCAAAACTTGCAGTGTTAAAAAATACAGTAAAAAAAAAAAAAATCATACAAAAAGTATATGTTGCTTATTATTTACTTTACACTTCATAAGCATTATTATGATTTTAGTGCCTGCAATGATTTCATGAGCTTTAGTGTCTGTTGCATTGCTTTTGACATTTTGCATAAGCTTTAACAACCTTAATTGGGTGATCATGTACACTTAGTTTATTAGCAGTTAACCCAGTTAAAGCCATACCTAGTTTTCAGTGAGTTTCTGTAATCATTCTTAATTGCTTTCAGTGTGCTAAAAAGTCTTTCAACTGGAATATTTGCATAAGGTAGTGACATCATGCACCCAATAACTATGCAGATTTCTGTATTTCAACTCACTACTTATGTTTTTTTGGGTTCAGTCTTTCTCTCCAGCTGGAAATCCCTAAATTGTCACTAAAGGCGACCAGAATTACCCAGAAATCCCCAAAGCCAAAATCCCAGATTATCACTAAATGCATGAAAAAGTCCCAATCTGGGGACAAAATCTCCAAAGTGGGAGCCCTGACTGGGGGTAGGGGTCAGTGTCTTAAGGGGAGGCGCCTGGATGTAAACACAGCTGCTCCTGCGCCATCTGTTGCAACCGACATACACCACCACCGCCCACGGTCTCCCATAGAGGCCCCCTCTCCTGTTCTATAATCTCCTTGGTCGCGGGCTGCGGGCTGTGGTGCGTCGTGCGCCTGGTAGGCGGCATGAAACGAGTCTCGCGAATCGGTCAAAATATTTCGGCGAGCCTTAATCGGTCACAATATCTCGCCACACCGACACTCAAGGACGAGGGCAAGCCAGCCAAGGACGGAGGAGTAGCAAGGGTGCCGTCTTCACATTTCATGGTATCCACATACATGTAGCTGACACAACACTAATACGGTTTTAATTTACACCACTTGTTAATGACATTTCAGGTGATTTTTACGTGACGTGTGTGTCTCCGTGTAGAGCCGTATCCAGTTTCCCTTAGGCTGTTGAATTATCTTCAAGTGTATGAGGATGTATAATATTTTAGCTGAATTGTGAACATTGTTCGCATTTTAAGTATATTCATTCATTTTATCTTCTCCTTTCTTGTGTGTGTTTTGTTGCACAGTGGAGAAGGTAGTTTATCATGCTTAGTATTCAATCATTATTCTTTTCCCTCTTTTTAATGCGTTTTGGAAGCATCTGGGGCAAGTGAGTACACACTTAGCGGTGAATGATCATTACCTTTAGTGCAGTTTAGCGGTAATACTTTTCCTTTACCATATTCCTCCTCATAAAGCCTTATTTTATTAATGTTTTTTTTTTAAATGGCAGATAAACCTGACCCGGAGCTAGAACCTTTGACCAAGGTATATCAGAAGTTGGTACAGAACTCGAAAGAGACCGTCGAGGATGACAGTTCCCGTACCCTAAGGAGCGGGATAACTCATCAGAAAGTTCCTCCTCCTCCTCCTTCTCATTCACACCCGCATGATAACAAAGGTAATAACTTAACTAACCAACAATCAACAATGGCTGCTAATACCATTAAACTTCTGCCGACTACGGCATCAGTCAAACTTTCGCAGGCAATGAACCGGATTACACTGCGAGAGACTTCATCCTACAATGCGAGGATGTCATGAATAACTCATTTCTGTCAGAACCGGGAGATAAAATCTTCTTCATTAGGTCCAGATTGAAGCCAGAAACAGAAGCATCAGCTCATACGTACACCAGCGCGTTCATGGAACCGCAACAAACCAAAGATTATGACGCGTTTCGTTCACATTTTCTGGAATCTTTCGGGGAGAATGTTAAACATAGCCTCATCAAGGGATTAAATGTAGCTGTGACCAAATTGATTTCAGCTGTGGAGAATAAAGGGCTTTCTGACGGGCAAGTGGACGCTTATCGATTGTCTACTGATTTGGGCTCATATTTGAAAGCTGGTGGCTGGACAGTGGGAGAGAATATGTCACTATCTAATCTTAAAAAAATCCTGGAATTGTTCATGGACATGGCTGTCATCAAGGGCCAGTTTCGAAAAAGTTCTTTATCCCTAGCCTACGGCCAAACTGACAAGCTGCCCGATTTCGTCCTTAAACTCAAGACCAAAATTGAGAAGAAAGGCGCAGCGCCAGTTCCCGCTGTAGCCGCTGTAGAACAGAACATCGCTAATATTAGCGCGTCCTCATCCGCCACCGAAAAGCCTAAACGCCACTGTTCTTATTGTCAGCGAGACGATCATACGGTTGACTATTGTACAAAACGTCAGCGGGATCGCAGGGCAAAGAGGGAGAGGGGAGGCTCGCAGATGTCAGGCACGTCTGCTTTTCAGAAGACCCCGGCCGCTCCAAAATGTCGTGCCGAGGGCTACAACACTGGCAAGTCCTGTTTTATCCACGGTACTTGTAGCCATACCACAGAGGAGTGTTTCTCTGTGCTAAAGTTAAAGAAAGAGCAAGCAGGAAAGTTAGTGAAGGGGTCGGGGGAAGCCGAGCGTCAGCCAGGGTAGCAACCCGGGGGCCAGAGGAAATTGAGACTGCAGTGCAGGCTGACAATAGTAGCTTGTATGAATCTGTTGTGGCCGCGTGCAGTCAGCCTGATATCATGATACTTAAAGTCAAGCTGGGTCCGCTACAAGCGCCATTTGCGGTCAACACCGGCGCTGCGGTTAATGTGTTGTCAGAAAAGACGTACATAGCTTTAAAACGCGCGTCGCGGGGAGGCCGCTACCAGCTACGATCCTCTGACCTAAGCCTTTGTGGTGTCACCGCCGACAGGCTTAACATCCTTGGGGTGGTGAGTTTGCCAGTGAGTTTGGGACGAAACTCCCCTGTCATGCGTTTGGATTTTTACGTGACGTCAAACTTTTCACTGCCGTCTGACGGTCTTCTTGGGTTGTCGGCACTGATGTCTAACCGCACAGTAATACTTTCAGATAGTAATACAGTAAGGTTTCAAGGGAGATCTTTCAAGGCCATGGATCAACCTGTGCGCCTCGCTTCTCCCTGGGAAAGAAAGGAAATACCCAGCAAGGATCGGGAAAGTGTTTCTCCTGACTCGGTAGTGCATACCGTGCCGACTCTTTTCACGGTGCCGGTGTATGGCGCGGGCACCACCTCACTTCATAATAAACCACCAACACCACCTGATGTTTTCAGGGGATGGAAAAATGTCAATGCGATAGTCGTAGGGAATCATGAAATCCCTCAACGAATCGCAATGCACGTCCCCGTGTCAGTCCCTAACGCCACCGTAGGTTGTGACATCTGCCTAGCCCTAGATAGGTAATCATATAAATCCTGCCACTTGCCATACTTTGGGGGTTGATTGGACCCCAAGGGAAATAAAATACACAGAAAATCAGGTAATGATTTTATTGAAAGACTTAAGCTAGTCACTTGATGTTTAAGGTCTCCTCTGTAATTTCAACTTCTATATTAGTAGAACACAAAACTTTGAAATTCTGAAAAATATATTTCAAAAAAACGTTCTCATTTATTTAGTTACATATAAAAAAATACATATGTATAACAATAATCCCCTGACCCCAGGGCATCCTTTGTCTAGCAAATATAAGTGGAGGGATGAGGTAATCCACCTTGAAGACAGCAGCCAGCAGACCCTGTTGGAAGATAGTGGAAAAGTGTTTTGAAAAATGGGATTTTTTTCCTCCTTTTTTTGAGTAGTTTCTTTTCTGGTATATTCAACGCTTATAAACCCATATATTAGTGACTTATAATGGATGAAAATAAAGATATAAGCCAAGTAAGGCATTAAAAACACCTTGCTTCATATTTTCATGATATTTACCTGGTCTTACCTGTAGTCCTAGCAGAGAAGGTAGCTGTGGCGTGTCCACATAATGGGGACGCTGCAAGAGGCACAGTCGGACCACACTTTGGTGTCATTACTTCTGGGGAAAAAAGTTACAGCTGTTTTTCTTTTTTTCCCAGGGTCTTTCCTCATCCCCCCAACATACATGGGTCCCAGGTCCCAGTAAAAAAATGCATATATTCACTGTGCATGTATACATATTTATCGGCACCAGAACACCCAGTAACCACTTGTAAAATATTATATAGTCACTTTAGTTTTCTAATATTCACTTCAAGAACAATTGCT
Source organism: Eriocheir sinensis (assembly GCF_024679095.1). Taxonomy (NCBI): domain Eukaryota; kingdom Metazoa; phylum Arthropoda; class Malacostraca; order Decapoda; family Varunidae; genus Eriocheir; species Eriocheir sinensis. Next base: position 461,230 of record NW_026111084.1, on the reverse strand, counting down.
AGTACAATGGGGCAATGCGGTCCACATGGGGGAAAAGGGACCATTTTTTTTTTTAACAGGTTTTATGGTTTACATTGTCAAAGTTGAATGCAAAATTTGAAAAACATACATGCATTGCAATCTGCATGTCAGGTCACCCATATTTAAATGTGTTAGATATGTATAGGCATTTTCTAAAGAATTAATTTTTTTTTTCTTGTGTTTTCAGATTTGAAACAACACTAAATTGCTAAGGTGTATACACGAACTACTATAACCTCTTTCACAGCACCCTTCCAGGACATCAATCTGCAATCCTTTAGGTATGTAGTAATGAAATAATATTGAACCTAAGTTAAGTGGGGAGTGAATAGATATGCATTATTCTTACTGGGGCAAAAGTGACCACGTTTCTGGGGCAAAAGGGACCAACATTTGTATGCTCACGTTTCTGGGGCAAAAGGGACCAACATTTGTATGCTTACAAAACAATGCAAATTTTGGTTTTAATGCCCTTTTTTCTCACTTTTGCAGGATGGTCCGCAATTACAAGAAGAAGGAGGGTACAACCCGCCTTCAATACTCACAAGACGATGTTGTAGCAGCACTAGTGTCCATCAATGAAGGGGAGAGCATTAGAGCAGCCAGTAGAAGAACTGGCATTCCCAAGACTACTCTCCTAAAACGCTACAAAGGGAAGGTTACAAAGGCCGGCCAATCGGGTTGTCACACTGCACTCCTAGCAGGGGAGGAAGTAGCTATTGCTCAGAATGTGGCAGCATTAGGTGACTTTGGCTATGCCTTTGATCTAACGACTCTGCGACAATTTATTCACTTCCATCTTAACTCAATGCACAGGGTCATCCCACAGTTTAAGAACAATTACCCTGGCGTGGATTGGGCATATGGCTTCCTGAAACGCCATGAGAATATCCTGACTCAGCGGACCTGCCAAAACATCACCAGGAAACGAGCAGCATTAAGTGAAGGTACTGTGAATGATTACTTCATTCGTTTACAGAAGACCTTAGCAGGTGTTTCACCCTCTAGGATCATCAATTATGACGAAACAAATCTGACAGATGATCCGAAAGGGAAAAAGATGATCTTCAGGAAGGGCATCAAATATGCTGAGAGAGTGATGGACACAAGTAAAAGCTCCACATCAATAATGTTTGCAGTGACTGCTACTGGTGTGTTGCTTCCACCATATGTTGTCTATAAAGGCCAACGCATGCAAGATACATGGATCCTTGGTGGTCCTATTCATGCCAAGTACAATGTCTCCAAAAGTGGATGGTTTGATGAAGAAATTTTCTTGGATTGGCTAAAGGCCTGCCTTATTCCTTTCTGTCGTCAGGAGAGAGAGACCAATCCTGAGCCTTTTGTTATTATTGGAGACAATCTAAGCAGCCATTTGTCCATGAGAGCTGTCGACATCTGCGCAGAAAACAACATTAAACTGTGTTTCCTACCACCTAACTCAACTCATTTGCTGCAACCACTGGATGTTGGAATCTTCAGTGTTGTGAAGTCTGAATGGAGGAAGATTCTAACTACATGGAAGGAGGGTGAAGGAAGAAATGTGGGCAGCCTACCCAAGTGGGTATTTCCTCGCCTGCTTCTAGAGCTCCTGCAAGCAATGGAAGAAAAATGGGAGAAGCTCTGCGTGTCTGCTTTCAAGACCTGCGGAATCCATCCCTGCAATGCTGAAATTGTCATATGCAAGATCCGCCGTGATGACCCAAACATGTATGACAACAGAGATCTTGTAAGCCCTAACATGCTCAAGTTCTTGCAGGAAAGCCGTGAGAAGAGTGTGAAACGGCAAGCTCCTAGGAGAAAAGCTCTCTCTATTCAACCAGGTGCAAGCATCAGCCTAGCAGACCTACAAGCTGCAGGACCATCAGGTTGTGCTCCTCCTCAAACACCTGTTCGCCCACCACAAGATGAAACCAGCAGCGAGTCTGAAATTGAAGAGGATTCTTCTGGAGATGAAGACCCCGTTCCAGACGAGGAAATTGCTGCTGTACCTAAAGAAGAACTTTCTGAAGAGGACATTACCTGGTACTCTTAATTGCTATGTTTTAGTTAGGTTTGCCGAGGGCAAACTACCCCATCACTATGTAGGACAAGTTGTAGAAATAAGTGCTGATGAATATAAAATTGATTTCTTTAGAAAATGTGAAACCAACACTAACCTGAGTGAGGTCTTAGTAGCATTCAAAAAACCTCAAGCCAGAGATTTGTTTTCAGTTTCAAAGAGCCAAATTGTCCAAAAAGTAGTTGTAGATCACTGTTACAAGTCACAAGTAAGAGTTAAGAATACTTTTTCAAACCTTTTTGTTCGTTAGGTGTGTTAAACACAGAAATCTATCTATCTATCTATCTTTCTTTCTAGGTATCTATCTTTCTATCTATTTATCTATCCATCTATCTATCTATCTATCTAACTATCGATCTATCTAGTATCTATCTATCTATATCTATCTTTATATCTATTTATCTATCTATCTATCTATCTATCTATCTATCTATCCATCCATCCATCTATCTATCTATCCATCTATCTATCTATCTATCTATCTATCTCTATCTCTATCTATCTTTCTATCTATTTATCTATCATCTATATATCTATCCATCAATCTATCTATCTATCTATCTATCTAGGTATATCTAGGTATCTACCTATCGGTCAAAAGGAGGTTAAATTAGTTATTTTTTATTTTTTATACATTTATTTTATACATTTTATACATTCTATGAGTGGTCCTTTTTGCCCCATTTTTGGTAGGACACTTTTGCCCCATTGCAACATTGCAAAACTTATAGTTTTCAATATTTTTTTTTTAAGAAACACTGCTTAATAGACAAGTGGGGTTACTTTTATAGGAAAGCCAATGATCTAAATGCTTTTGAGGTAAAAATCTTCAATACACTTTTTTGTGCCTATGTATTTTTTATTTACCCTTGAACACATAATTTTAAGAAAAAATGGACCCTTTTTCCCCATCATATTTCGTCATCAAAATCTCACTCACGAAAAAAGACCAAAAACGAGAAAAATCGCATATGGGACACCATCAAGTACAAGCGTACACATTCCTCAGTTTACGGCCAAAGGGGGTGCTCGCCATCCCCACCTCATCACAAAAGCAACACTTTCCATAAGAAATGCTCACGCACTATTGTCCAGCAAGTGTGTTCGCAGAAACTCGAGTTTTGTCACAATAAGTCATCCCTCTCTCTCCCTGAAAATTCAGCTACACTATTAGGGTTTGGGGGCGTCCTGCGCCCCCAGAGCAGCCACAGAATTGCCTGGAGCTAAGAACGACGATGATGCCCACTCTCTCGTGAGACTAAGACCATAATGACTAGAAAACACTCGCAGTGCGGTGTTCTTTGACACATGCTTCAGCACATAGGCTGGAGGTGTCGGACACCCCCAGATTACCTATCTAGGGCTAGAAGGGCCTAGTCGTGTGAACACGCTAGCGATAGAGTCCACCCTTAACACGGTACGCGAGGGAAGTAGGACCGTAGCTTTAGTGGTTAATGCCACTGGCGGTCCGGTTAAACTAAAAAATTGGGGTCTTTTTGGGTGGCGCATTAGCATTCGACGGACAGGTGTCGATAGAACCTTTAGAGTTAAAGCGGCCTTGTGTCGGCGCGGTGGGTCAACCCGACGCCGGCGACAAGACATGTCAGGCCTCATCTGTCGATTCTTTAGTCAGACTAAATTGGTCGATTATCCCGAGCTTAGGGGCCCGCTTCTGAAGCTTTCACATCAGTATAGTGATGTCATTGCCCTGCCCGGTGAGCCTTTAGGTGCGACTGATACGACAGAGCACAAGATTAGGGTTAAACCCGACACCAAACCGGTGTACATTCCTGCATACAGACTTTCACACAGTCAAAGGCAGATTGTAGATGAACAGGTTAAAAATATGTTGTAATGTGTATATTATAATGTACATGTGAGTGTGTGACTGTGTGTCTAAGCACAGGCTCAGTGCCTTTGCCAGGATGTTCTGGAAAACGTCAGAACCGTGGGAAGATGTGATGAACTGACACTAGGATCAGCAAATGATGATTTTCATCAACAGTCATCAACCGGAACCCACACCCTTTCTGACGAACTAACAAGCAAATAAAACGAGCGAACAACGGGAAGACGGGGAGAAGCCGAGAGAAGACAGCGGGCAGCGGGCGGGCGAGTGGTGCTCGCCGGCCCCTGGCACGTTGGTGTGGCTGGCTCTGGTGTGCGTGCGACTCGCTCACGTAAACTGTAAACTTTATGTACAACTATTAATATAGTTAAAATTACATTTTGTATTGGTATTGCCCTGTGAGAGAGAGAACTAAGTGAACTAAAGTGAACTTATATCGGCTACCGCTCGGCCAACCAAAAAACTATTGTGTTATCTCACCTACTACAATCAACTTGTGAAAGCAGGCAACGGTACATCGGACCTGACGTGAGATAGCAGTTCGCCCCTTAAACATTAACACTTAACACTTAAAACAAAAACACTTAAAAACAGCTAACAAAAAGGCTAACAATCTACCTATTCCTCAATACCGAGTACAAATTCCTCCATTTCTAATAGTAACTACTTGACCTTCAACTATTCACTATTATAAAAAACAGGAAGTTCTTTCTCATACACGTACTTCTCTCTCTCTCTCTCTCTCTCTCTCTCTCTCTCTCTCTCTCTCTCTCTCTCTCTCTCTCTCTCTCTCTCTCTCTCTCTCTCTCTCTCTCTCTCTCTCTCTCTCATATAACCTACTTGTAATTTTTAAGATCACACCAAGTGATTGTTGATGTGGCAGCACTTAGTTGGGGAAGGGGATCAGATGTGGCAAAACTTGGTCCTGGAACAGGATCAGATGTGGTTGCACTTGGTCCTGGAGCAGGATCAGATGTAGTAGCACTTGGTCGTGGAGCAGGATCAGATGTGGTAGCACTTGGACGTGGAGCAGGATCAGATCTAGCCAGGGCTTGGTATCTCTCAGGATCAGGACCAGATGTCCCAGGAATTTCTTGACTTCCCTCAGTCTTTTCTTCATTACATGTTGCAGGCTACCCAGCTTCTGATTTTAATTTCTCAAGTGCTTTTAAAAAATGAATCCTGTCTCCAATACAGGGAACCAGCAATTCTGCCATCCGTTCTGCCATCTTCAATAGTCTTCATTCATCCACTTTCTTTTCTTTTTGGGATATATTAATATTTTGAGCCATCCATTTTTTTCTTCTTTTGGGGAAATATTAATATTTTTATGTAGTGCCATACTTATTGCAAACAACACAACAGTCGGGACAAAACAAAATATGGAAAATTTTGAAAATATGAAAAGTTAACAAGGTATTCAGGCCATTAAGTGAATATGTGGAGAGAATATTTGAATATAATTTGTTCTTTATTGCAATGAAAATAGGTAGAGGGAAAGAAGAAAATATGCTTATGTGATACTCATAAAAAAAAAATATATACACTGCAGAGTGTATCTTTACAAATACAGTTGTGACCATTGAAAATGATGTGTTTTGATTGCCATGTCATGCCAACTTCATGAGCACCCAAAAATACTATAAAGTGACATTTATATATTTAATTACCTTAGACTTTTGACATGCCTTGCATTATTGAACATAATCAGGAAGATTCTCTAGGTTGATTTTAAAATTAAAATACTTGAATTTCAAATTTAAAAAGTTGACTTACAAAAAAAAAATAATGAATTTCAATAAGAAAAAAATGTTATTAAACTGAATAACATCTTTGCCTCTCACCCTCCCTCCTTCAATGACCCTTACTACACCCTTTTCCTCTCTCCTTCCCCTTCAATAGTCATCCTCCCCCGCGCCTTAAACATTAACACTGCGGCCTGTCTACTCCGTGAGGGTCAAATCAGCACCCAGCCACACCCGAGGGCAACGCCCCGCCCCGCCCCGCACAGTCCACACAGCCCGCTCGCCCCGCCTCGCACAACCAAGTCTCCTTGAAGGTGTCTTGGCGCTTGTTTCTTCCTACGACACAACTAGTCGTAGGTGCGCACTTTTCTTCGCCAGGCAACTCGGACCTTTGAGGGTGACTGGTGGGCGTATATTGTCTGCCTGTCGCCCCTCCCACCACCGCTGCCAACCGACGGACGGCAGACCCTGCCACCCCTGCAGTCCTGCCCCACCACCGGCGAGGCGAAGGACGCGAGCGTGCTGAGTAGTGGGGTATCGAATTGCTGTCTTCGAGGTTTTTAACACATTTTAGCTAACACCTTCTCTTCCTTACCGAAACACAGGTTTCTGAGGCTACTGACAGCAATCTCTACTCTGTTCCCTCCTACTATCTCTATCCTAATTTTAAATCCAAAGCTGGATGTTGCGCCTACGTGCGCAACGACATCACTTGCTCTCGTGCCCACGACCTTGACTCTTCTGAATTTTCCACCATCTGGCTAAGACTTCATTGTCATTCTAATACTAAATATATATTTACTTTTATCTCTCACCTAACTCTACTAACTATGTAAAACTCTTTGACTATTTGAACTCTAAAGTGGAGCGCATCTTGACCCACTCTCCCTTCGCTGAAATCTCCATCTTGGGAGATTTCAATGTTAACCACCAGCTTTGGCTTTCATCCTCTTTCACTGACCAGCCTGGTGAGCAAGCCTTCAATTTTGCTCTCCTCAACGACCTAGAGCAGTTGGTTCAGCACCCTACTCGTATTCCCGACCGTCTTGGAGACAGGCCCAACATTCTAGACCTCTTCCTTACCTCTATTCCTTCTGCTTACTCTGTCAAACTGTTATCTCCGTTGGGCTCCTCCGACTTAACCTTATTTCTGTATCCTGTCCTATCGCTCCTGTACATCCTCTGAACCCACCGAGGATGCGATGCTTCTGGCATTTTGCTTCAGCTCGGTGGGACGAACTGCGGATGTACTTTTCCGATTTCCCGTGGAATGATTACTGCTTCCAGGAGAGAGACCCCTCTGTGTGTGCTCTGCGCATCACAGAGGTGATTGTCTCTGGAATGGAGGCATACATTCCACGTACCTTCTCTACTCCTCATGCTAAAAAGCCTTGGTTCAATCATGCTTGTTCTCGTGCTTTTAAAGATAGAGAGGCAGCTCACAAAAGGTTCCAGAGCCTTCGATCTCCCACCAACTTTGATCTATACATTTCAGCCCGGAATCGTGCCAAATCTATTCTCCAACTTACCAAAACTTCTTTTATAAATGGAAAATGTCAACACCTTGCTTCTTCTAATTCTTCCCGTGACTTCTGGCATCTAGCCAAAAATATCTCCTCCATTTTCACTTCTTCCTCTTTCCCTCCTCTCCTTAACCCTGACGGCAGCACTGCCGTCTCATCTGTCTCTAAGGCTGAACTCTTTGCTCAAACTTTATGTAAGAACTCCACCTTGGACGATTCTGGGCATATTCCTCCTACTCATCCCCCCTCTGACTCCTTTATGCCTGTTATTAAGATTCTTCCTAATGATGTTTTCTATGCCCTCTCTGGCCTCAACTCTCAGAAGGCTTATGGACCTGATGGAGTGCCTCCTATTGTCCTTAAAAACTGTGCTTCTGTGCTGACACCCTGCCTGGTCAAACTCTTTCGTCTCTGCCTGTCAACATCTACCTTTCCTTCTTGCTGGAAGTATGCCTTCATACAGCCTGTACCTAAGAAGGGTGACCGCTCCAATCCCTCAAACTACCGTCCTATTGCTTTACTTTCTTGTCTATCTAAAGCTTTTGAATCAATCCTCAACCGGAAGATTCAAAAGCACCTCTCCACTTCTAATCTTCTCTCTGATTGCCAGTATGGATTCCGCAAGAGGCGTTCTACTGGCGATCTTCTTGCTCTCTTAACTGACTCTTGGTCATCCTCTCTTAACAGTTTCGGTGAAACTTTCACTGTTGCGCTAGACATATCGAAAGCCTTCGATAGAGTCTGGCACCAGTCTTTGCTTTCTAAACTGCCCTCTTTCGGATTCTATCCCTCTCTCTGTTCCTTTATCTCCAGTTTCCTCTCCGGCCGTTCTATCTCTGCGGTGGTAGACGGTCACTGCTCTTCCCCTAAACCTATCAACAGTGGCGTTCCACAGGGCTCTTTCCTATCACCCACTCTCTTCCTGTTATTCATCAATGGTCTTCTTTCCATAACAAACTGTCCTGTCCACTCGTACGCCGACGACTCCACTCTGCATTATTCAACTTCTTTCAATAGAAGACCATCACAACAGGAAGTACACGACTCCAGACTGGAGGCTGCAGAACGCTTAACCTCAGACCTTGGCTATCATTTCCGATTGGGGCAGAAGGAACCTTGTGTCCTTCAGTGCCTCAAAAACTCAATTTCTCCACCTATCAACTCGACACAATCTTCCAAACACCTATCCCCTATTCTTCGACAACACTCAGCTGTCACCTTCTTCAACACTAAACATCCTCGGTCTATCCTTAACTCAAAATCTCAACTGGAAACTTTATATCTCCTATCTCGCTAAATCAGCTTCCTCGAGGTTGGGCGTTCTGTATCGTCTCCGCCAGTTCTTCTCCCCCGCGCAGTTGCTATCCATATACAGGGGCCTTGTCCGCCCTAGTATGGAGTATGCATCTCACGTGTGGGGGGGCTCCACCCACACAGCTCTTCTGGACAGAGTGGAGGCTAAGGCTCTTCGTCTCATCAGCTCTCCTCCTCCTACTGATAGTCTTCTACCTCTTAAATTCCGCCGCGATGTTGCCTCTTTTTCTATCTTCTATCGATATTTCCACGCTGAGTGCTCTTCTGAACTTGCTAACTGCATGCCTCCCCCCCTCCCTCGGCCCCGCTGCACACGATTTTCTACTCATGCTCATCCCTATACTGTCCAAACCCCTTATGCAAGAGTTAACCAGCATCTTCACTCTTTCATCCCTCACGCTGGTAAACTCTGGAACAATCTTCCTTCATCTGTATTTCCTCCTGCCTACGACTTAAACTCTTTCAAGAGGAGGGTATCAGGACACCTCTCCTTCCGAATTCGATCTTGCTTTTGGCTACCTCTTCTGATTCTTTTTTTTAGGAGCAGCGACTAGCGGGCTTTTTTTATTATTGTTTTTTTGTGTGCACTTGAGCTGCCTCCTTTGTTGTAAAAAAAAAAAAAAATATATATATATATATATATATATATATAGATATATATATATATATATATATATATATATATATATATATATATATACATATATACATATATATATATATATATATTATATATATATACAATGATACGGTTTCCGTAATTACACCACTTGTAACATGATTTCAGGTGAATTACTATTATTATGTTCACGTGTTTAGGCGTGTGGGGGCGATTCTAATCTATTATATTTTTTAGCTGTTGATTTTTCTGGCGTGTGGATGTTTAATATTTTTCTTGAGTAACATTGTTACGCATTTTCTGTATAATCATTCATTTTCTTTTCTCCTTTCTTTTGTATATTTTATTGCACAGTGGAGAAGTTTATTTTTCTTGAGTATCATTGTTACGCATTTTATGTATAATCATTCATTTTCTTTTCTCCTTTCTTTTGTGTGTTTTATTGCACATTGGAGAAGTTATGTCTTGCTAAGCCTCACTCATTATTCTTTTTCCTCTTTTATTATGCATTTTAAAAGCATCGGAGAGGAGTGAGCACATACTTAGCGGTGAATTACTTTATTTATTTTTGCAGTGATATTTTTTTTTTCTTTTACCATTTTACTCCTCATTTTACTAGTATCTCTTTTTAATGGCTGAGAAACCTGACGCGAAGTTACAAGCTATCACCGAGGACTATGACGGGTGGGTAGAGAGAAATGACAGTGCCGTCACGGATAACGGTAACTGTCATGAAAGGCGTGGTAGCAGTCTTCAAAGGGTGCTTGCTCCTCCTTCTACGCTGCATGAGCAACCAAGAGGTATTACTATTTAGTTACCTTAGTAATCCCACAATGGCTTCTGCCCCTAGTCACCCGCTAACAGCAACAGCAGTTAGGCCTTTCGCAGGGTAGCAGGGGAGGCAGATTATTCGACCAGGGACTTCTTGTTTCAAAGTGAGATTGTCATGGACATTTCATTCGTGTCAAATCCGGGAGATAAAATATCTCTCAGCCACTCGAAGGTCAATCCTGTGAACGGGAGAATGGCCCTCATAAACAGGAGCGCGTTCACAGGACGGAAGGATTATGATGCGTTTCGGTCACTTTTTCTTGAAACAATTGGGGAAGATGGGCAACACAGCCTCGTAAAGGGTGTAAATTTTGCTGTGGACACTGTGCAAACGAGTGGCCTTTTTAACAGGCCAGTGGACGCCTATAGGCTATCTACTGATTTTATCTCGTGTTTTAAACAAGGAAACTGGACAGATGGAGAAACCATTTCTGTAGCTAATGCTACATTATTACTAGAGTTCCTTGTGTACATGATTGTCCTTAAAGTTCCTCTTCGAAGGAGTGCAGTATCCCTTGACTACAGCCCCACTGGCAACCTACACGGTTTTATCAGCCAACTTTTATGGCACTTAAAGTAATTTTGGGTCCTTTTTGAAGCTTCTTTTGCCGTCGGAGAGGGGGGCCTTCGACCCTCTGACCTAAACCTTTTTGGGTGTCACCAGCGATAATAAAAAAAAATATATCCTTGGTGTGTTCTTTTACCCGTGGTTTAGGCAGAAATAGTTAGATAAATAGGTGGACGGAAATTTGAGCTTCACGATTTTTTTTTTTTAATACACAATGTGCATAGTGATCGTCTCCAAAAACTAGCGCCGGCTTGAGGTTCAGCCTGACGCTGCTTTGTCTATCTTTCCACCATACGACTGTAACCTGCATCCTCGCATTTACTAATTTATATTTGGTTCCTGAGCTGTTGCCTGCATCTTTTTCATGCGAGAAGGGGAGTCCTTGAGTAATACTTTTCACTCTAACCCACTATTTTATTTTACTGCTGAGTTGATGCAAGGCAGTTAGTCTTCTTAATTTAATTGGAGCCGTAATGACCAAGGGTGTAGACTAACATAGGGATAGGTACAATTTAACCTTGAACCTCATGTGCTTCTGCTTAAAACATACTTTTTCTCTGCAATGACAGACCTAACTAAACTTGAGCAGATGGTGTCCCTAACTTTTATTGTAACCATCATGTGAATATCTGTAAGCTTTGGAAGTATGCAGACAAGTCTTACTTACCCTTTGCTTGACATACCACTATTACCCGTTACGGAAATTATTTTTGGCGTCACAGATGTCAGTCATCCACGTTCGTTACGATCGAGGGATAGGTGGAAATTTGTCTTTTTAATTTGATGTTTATTAATGCTGGAATTACTTTAATCGATTATGCTGGAGTTATATATTTTAGTGATATTTGTTCCAACAGTGATTTCACAACTTGGTGACAGGATTTTTTTTTTTACAGTACTGTAGACCTGTCAAACTGAGCATTAGGAGTTAGTGGTGCTGACTGCCGATGCTTCTAAGGTTTTCCAGACTTGTCCTTGTTATCACATTGTAACTATTAGGAGACTCTACGGATAACATTACCTCTTTCCACACAACCTTATCTATTGTTGTAAACCCCACCCGTCTCAAAGGCGTACCGAGGGTAACGACACTGGTAATTAATTGTCACGCAACGGACGAGTGTTTCTCTGCGACAGTTTTGTGTCCAGGTGTGACTCGAAGGTTCAGTGTGTAGCAGATCTTCTTCAAGGATTGTTCCTTTTTCTTATTACTATTCCAAATAGCTCCATTACCATGTATCCCAATGACAGTTTAGTCAATTTAATTTTTCTAGGATGTATCATGTAAATAATTTTTCGAGCTATTATTTTGTTATTTTTCGGAATAGTACTCAACTCCACGTCCACGACTCTAGCCCTATAACCTCAACCTGTATGTACAGTCGGCTATAGAGAGTAGTGTCACACTGTCCAGTAAGTTTCGTTCAGAAAGCGACACCTGGCAACCCCTCCACGCGACATGAAAATTATTATATCCTATCGAAATCGTACTGTTGTGGTGATCGGTGGTCACAGGTGCACTCTCCATAATTTTAAGATAGATATTTATCAAAAGTGCCCGTCGCTAACGCTTAATAAATATTTTTTCTTTAGGCTTTGTCGCTACATTTTGACACGAGCTTTTAGTTTCGGTCAAATTTAGTCAAGAGCAATTCTAAGTTGTTTATCAAACTATGATACATTTAAAAATATACTGCACTTATTAAGGGAGATTGTTATGCCTTTTAACTTAAAAAATAAATCCCTGACAGCCGAGATCTTGTTCTTTATTAAAATAAATTATACGTAATAATAGGCTATAAACGTTCACATGATGGCGTCGTCGACCGCGGGCTTTTCCTTGCTCGCACTCCACACACACACACACACACACACACACACACACACACACACACACATACACGTATTTATACTTAGATATTACGTAATCTTCACGGAGAAATAATTTTAGATTTTTTATGATCTGAATTGTCTTTGAGGCTTTATAGTGACGGGAATTAAGGCTGCGAGTTAAACAGACCCTCAAGCCTATTTGCTGTTTGATGGTAAGGAGCATTAGTTACTGCCTGCCTGTGAAGGACAGCATTGCACACGGTATTTTCAAAGTTTAAGAAGAAAAAGTGTTTCAGACTGTTCGTGATGTTTTACCTCGTCGTCATCATCATCATCATGTAGAAGACATTCATTATCGCATTTCTAAATTGAATTCATGTAATCTGGTATATTTCTAACTACATTATATTATGATATAATATAATATTATACAATATTATAAATATACGGTCACACACACACGGTACACACTGATACGCGTCACTAACATCGCCAGTGAATGCGTCACCGTGGTATAGTTGCCAGATACCGCCACCAGGCCAAACATTCTGAAAACCGTGATACTACTCTCTATCGTCGACTGTACATTACCCATTTTTTGTTACTTCCATGATTATTATCATTGGCATTTCCCTATGTTGTATTGTTAGGCGGGCTCTGACTTTTGTGATAATCTTTAAAGCAACTATAACGAGACCACGCTTAGCTAGTACACTTTGGGCGACTTTAACATGGATAGGTACAGCAACGTGTAAAGGTGGGGTGAGCCGCGAGGTTGCGACTTTCAGGGAACCGACTGATGTAATGTGTATATTATAATGTACATGTGAGTGTGTGACAGTGTGTCTAAGCACAGGCTCAGTGCCTTTGCCAGGATGTTATGGAACACGTCAGAGCTGATGGCAGTGGGAAGCTGTGATGAACTGTCACTAGGATCAGCAAATGATGACTTTCATCAACAGTCATCAACCGGAACCCACACCCTTCCGGACGAACTAACAAGCAAATAAAACGAGCGAACAGCAGGAATACGGGGAGAAGTCGAGAGAAGACAGCGGGCAGCAGGCGGGCCAGTGGTGCTCGCCGGTCCCGGGCACGTTGGTGTGGCTGGCTCTGGTGTGCGTGCGACTCGCTCACGTAAACTGTAAACTTTATGTACAACTGTTAATATAGTTAAAATTACATTTTGTATTGGTATTGCCCTAAGAGAGAGATAACTAAAGTGAACTAAAGTGAACTTATAACGGTTACCGCTCGGCCAAGTAAAGGGCTATTGTGTTATCTCACCTACTACTATCAAATTGTGGAAGCAGGCAACGGTACACCGGACCTGACGTGAGATAGCAGTTCGCGCCTCAAACATTAACACTTAACACTCGCCACATTAAAAGTCACGCTTAAAAGACGTTAACAAAAGTGGTGAACAGCGGCTTACGGACCTCCGAAGTGTTATCTCTCTCTAATATAACATAACATAAAATGGTGGCTGGTGGAAGCCTCGTCGTTAACCACGTTAAACAGTAACACATTAAAAGCCACAACAATGTTGGACCAGGGTATTATTCGGCATTCCCGATCTCCGTGGAACTCGCCCTTGTTCCTAGTCCCTAAAAAGGACGGAAGTTTCAGGCCTGTCATCGATTATAGGAAAGTAAATGACGTGACTGAGGATGATAGGTACCCTCTGCCCGTTTTAGGTGACTTGTTAATGTCCCTGGGGCAAGGGAATACTATTTTCAATAGTCTTGACCTTTTAAGTGGGTACTGGCAGGTGCCGATGGCAGCTGAATCCAGAGAGATTACAGCCTTCAGTACCCCTAGCGGTCATTTTGAATGATTAAAGACGCCATTCGGCCTCAAAACCGCACCCATTACTTTTCAGAGGATGATCAACACATTGTTCTCAGACATGATAGGCAAAGACGTCAACGCATATTTAGATGCTTTAACCATATGTAGCAAGGATGGCGACAGTCACCTAGCTAAATTAGAAGCAGTTCTGCTTAAACTTAGAGACGCTGGCCTTAAGGCCAATCTGACTAAATGTGAATTTTTAAAGCCAAAAATCATCTTTTTAGGCCACACCGTTGATGGAGATGGAATCCACACGATGGACGATAAAATATCGGCCATAAAGAATTTTCCGCAACCCCAAATCGTCGAAAACGTTCGGTCTTTCCTTGGGTTGTCCGGCTACTATAGGCCTTTCATACAAGGTTTTGCCAAAATTGCTTCGCCTCTAACGCAACTTTTAAAGAAAGAGGTACTTTTTTTTTATTGGAATGCCCCACAACACAAGAGTTTTACAGACTTGAAGTCAGCGTTAATCAATGCTCCCGCCTTGGCTTTCCCGGACTACAACGTCCCTTTTACACTTTATACAGATGCCTCAGCCCTAGGTTTTGGTGCTGTTTTGATGCAACCGGACGCTCGCGGTAAAAATCGCGCCATTGCGTACGCAAGTCGTAGTTTAAACCAGGCTGACTCGATCTATTTAGTGACCCATCAAGAAACCCTAGCGGTTGTTTGGACTCTTAAACATTTTAGGGATATTATCCTTGGCTCTCCTATCACTGTCTTACGGACCACGCACCAGTCACCGAGATTTTTAAGGGTAGAAACCTTACCGGTCGACTCGCAGGGTGGTATCTGACCATCCAGGAATTTTGGCCGACCTTTAAGTATTTACCTGGTCGCGCGAATGTCGTCGCGGATTCACTGTCTAGAAACGTACCTGTTGGCTCAGTGACAGAAACGCCTACTGAAAACCAAATGTTCACTCTAAAGGATTTAGCAGCAGCCCAGCGTCGACAAGACGTTTGTGGTAAAGTAATATACGCTCTGGAGTCGGGTGATGAAACAAGTCTCCCGCCACTACCTGTGTCTTTTTCACAATTTTTTTTTTGTCACAGGAGGACGTCTTGTGCCGCTACTGACCCCACAAAAAGGAGTCTGTCGCACAGTTTGTGATACCGGAGTGTTATGTACCGGCGGCGCTGAACTTAGTTCATGACGCGGTCATTGCTGGTCACCCGGGGAGGGAACGCACATTAACAGCGGCCCGAGCGGTCTATTTTTGGCCAACTATGCGTGTAGATATTGACGCGTATGTGGCTAAGTGTGTCAAGTGTGCCCAACATAAAGGGACGGTGCCTAGGCCTGCGCCGATCCTAGAATACCCGCCCCCTGACTGGCCTTGGGATGTAGTTTCTATTGACTTGCTACAGCTTCCCGCCAGCCACCAGGGCTCTATAGGTACCTCTTGGTTTATGTAGATCACTTGTCGCGGTACGTTGTGTTAGCCCCGGTGAAAGATAAATCTGCTAAGTCCATTACTCATGCCCTAATAACTCATCTAATTTGTCCGTATTCCACACCTAGAGTGTTGTTAAGTGATAATGGAACCGAATTTCGAAATCAACTTTTAGCAGAAATATGCAAACAGTTTGGCATTACACAATCTTTTACAGTCAGTTATCACCCAGCCAGCAACGGCCTTGTTGAACGCGCAAATAGGAAATTTTTAGATGCCTTGCCCCCGGTCGTAAGCGGACTTCAGCATACCTGGGAGGACTGGCTAGCATATGTTGCAGCAAGCGTAAACAGCCGTGTTTGTGATTCAACGGGACAATCTCCCCACTACATAATTTTGGGGGTTGAGAAGAGACTCCCATATGACCTGCTTAGTAGTTTTCATTCGCCTGTATATAATGTAGATGATTATTTTAAGGTTCAACTCAAAGTTTTCACAGATATTCATAGCAACGTCAGAGAGAGACTACAGGCTACATCTGAGGCTATGTGCTTGCAGGAACACAAGCGTGCCGCCCCTGTTTCCTTGAAAGTGGGTGACTTTGTTATGCTTCGAGTCCCAGAGAGACATTCGGAGTTGTCCCCTAAATTCGTGAGCCCACGCCAGATAGTTAGACAACTAGGTGGTCACAAATTTGAGCTTTATGACCTCATTTTTAATTCAAATGAAATTGTGCATAGTGATCGCCTCAAAAAGACAGACACCCAGCCTGAGGTCCTTGATTCGACTTTAGTTGAATCAGCGAGAACCGTCTTTTTGCCTCAGCCTGAGGATGCCTTGTCTATCTTTCCACCGCACGAGTATAACCTGCGTCCTCGCCAATAATGGTGTTCTGCTTGTTTCCAGGAAATGTTTCCCCTCGCCTTCCACTTCCTTCTGCGCTCCGTTCTGGCTGCAGACCCTGTGCACCTCAAGTCGGGAGCCCTCTCTGCTCATTTGGGCCGGGTTTCTCTGGTTGAGGATGTCCTGTGGGTCCAGTACCCGTTTACTGCTCTGGTGGAAATACCGGGCACACTGAGGACAATAACGGAGCAAGTGACTGAGGTTGTGTTGCAGATGGATAGCAATGCTCCTGTAGACGTTATCACGCGTCTGATGCATGACCGCATTACGTACTTGAATGACACTCTAACCCTGGCCTTGGAGAACTACGCAGCCCTTTCCTTTTCTAACCGTACTAAACGGGGCTTGATCAATGGGATTGGGCAACTTTCCCGCATGTTGTGTGGAACCGCAATGGATGAGGATGTGGAGGAACTGCGGGATAGGTATAACCACTTGGCCTCACTTGCTGCTACTCAACACAAAACCATTAGGATGAATTCCTTACACATTTCCAGACTTGAGCATGCGGTACAGGATATTGCTTCTTATTCTCGAACCTTAGGCTCTTCCGTTAATGAGTTGTGCACCGGCATAGCTAATGTGTACCAAATGGAACTTGTTTTAAAAGCCTTGCCTGCCTTGGAGAGTGCAGTCAACTCTGTCCTCCATACTAATCCACTGGCAATTCAGAATGTAGTGGATGCAGATTATGGTAGGGTTACTTCTTCTAATTTTCCTGTCAGAAATATGCAAATGGCTTTAAAAATAGGAGAGGAGGAACACCAGCTAACACCTTTGTTTGATATGCATGCCATACACCACTACTATCCCTTGCTGGAGTCATTCCTGACGTCGGAAGCTATAGTGATTCACGTTCCCTTCAGGTCAAAGGATGTGTTTGAGGTTTATCAGCTGGAACCTTTCCCTCTCTGCCAATAACTCGGTGATGGTGCTAGACTCACCTGCCACAGTGGTATTAATTCGTAATGATTTGTCGCTTTATGCAACGGGCCAGATGTCAGTCCTGGGGACCTGCAAAACAGAGTATCACAATTTCTATTTTTGCTCAGCGTCACTCTTTGCATTCCTCCCGTTGACAGGTGGTATCTGCGAGGTGGTGCTGACCCAATCAGATGCTTATAAAGCTATAGAGACTAGCCCCTATCGTCACGCCGTCCCTAAATCACTTTTCCACAGGAGGTTCTCCGGATTTCACTAGTTCTTTTTCACACTACCATTGTTTGTGACAGTGGTTTGTCCTGAAGGCTCAACTTATAGAGAGGTTGTAGGTTACCTGGCGGTACTGGTGGCTTGTTCCCTACGTTCTGTCAATTTGACAACCTTTCCGGAGAAGCTCCATCATGGATTTTCAGCCACAAATGCCATCCCAATCTATCCTATTGACAGTTTAGTGAATTTCACCTTTTCTAGGATGAAGTATGTAACAAATAGCCTTTCTGAGCTAATCTTTTCAAATTTCTCGGAATCGGAATCAGCTGTCCATGACTCGCTACCGGTTTACCTTGCCCCATAAGTACATTACCCTTCTATTATTATTCCTGTGGTTATTTTTATCGTCATTGTCAGCCCCCTGTTCTGCCTTGTTAAGCGGGCTCTGACTTTGTACAACCTTCTTCAGGCAAAAGTTGCACCACCCCGCTGAGTTCGTACACATTGCGAGACTGTAACATGGATAGGTACACTAATTTTTAAGGTCGGGTGAGTCGCGGGGTCGCGACTTTTAGGTGACCGAGGGATTTAGGGCCGGTTTTACAGTCCTTTCGGGAGCAGCAAAACGAAAACGCGCACCAGGTTTGTTGGCTGGCGTACGAGAGCCAGGCGCCCGTCTTACACTCAAAGATTTACGCTCCCCAACGAGACCCGCACCGAACCTAAATCGTCGGCAGTGTTGGTATAACTGGTCGGGCGAGGTTGGCGAGCGTGAGCGTGAAAACGTAAACAAAGTCACGTGATTTCTCGGCGCGTACCATGAACTGTACAGCGACCAAAGTCGTTTTTCTCGAGATAAATCATGTTTTCAAGATTACCTCGTCTCCAGGTAGAGTTGTGGGCATGCCTCAAAGCTGCGTGCGGCCTCTGTGTTTGTCCGCCTTACTTGTCCTTGAGTCTGTGGTGGGTAATAATAATAATGACAGGGCCAGTGTGATATTCCTGCTACCCACAGTTTATCTTCCCAAAGTTTACCTAGATACCCATTAGTTGGTCAGCCCAAAAGGGTCCATGAACAGCTGGGTGAGCTGCGTGTAGACTGATCAAGCTGAGATTCATACACGGACACAGGGATTTGCTGCTGAACCTGCTAACCAATGTACCAGTGTTTCTTTAATCTTCTCCTGGGCATTTTTGACGTGCGGCCCTCCCAGCTGTTCATTCTCCTTTTCAGTGTGATTAAAAAAGGGGGAGTAGAGGATTAAACACCCCAAGGACGAATATTTACAGTCTTTGGTAAATGGTTTAGCTCTGCCACTTCAAAATATCATGTACTCTTCCAAACTGTGGGCAAAGGGCAAAAATAAATGCTATTTAACCATAATATGAAGGTGTACATTATAAGTAACTAACCTAAGCAGACGTAACATAACCAAACCAAAACCAAAAGTGTTATAATTAGTTTTACCAAGTAGATATCATTACAAAATAAAATTTCTATGGTGTAGATACTTTCCCTTGTAGATAACAAGCCAAAGTACGGTGTAGATATTTTTTTTTTCTTGTAGATAACAAGCCAAAGTAGCACCACCTAACCACTGCAGCCACCGCCCCGACTGTCCAGTGCACTGACAGTACTGGCAGGGTTATGTTAGGTTTGCTTAGATTAGTTAGCCTTCTTTAGTACTTCTATTGAACTACCTACTTGTTTGTTTATTTTCTTCAAATTATAATGGTATTGAGTATTATTAATCTGAAAACAATAAGGAACAAAGCAGGGGGAATTGTTTCTTCACTCAAAGAAATGGATATTTGGGAAAACCTGGGGAAAGTAAACTGGTAACTCTCTTGTTACACTAGCCATGTCCCAGGATAATTAGTTCTTACCAACAACCAGCTCTAGGGCCAGCAAGATGGAGATGAGCAATGAGGCCACATGCAGCTATAGCATATGCCTCCAACTCTACCTTTATTTATTTAGCATGGGGTAAAGGTAAAGAATGTATCGTTTCACATTAATATTTTATTGATAAAATAGTTTTATTTAGCCTTAGTACGTGCGATGAAAAAGGATTACACAGTCTAATAATTTATTTTTCCATGTTGAAAATACAGGTAAACTTACTACCAGGTAAAGATTTTCTTACAGCAAAAGGTCTTTTATGATATTTGTATCTTGACTGCTCTTTGATGCTGTAAATGGACACAGTCGCCCCAGGGAGCAGAAATATCGGATGATTCTGTCACTATTCTCCCTCCATTTCATCTGTACGGTTCTCTTTTCTTCTCTTCTGTAGCTCACATTCCATTGCTTTGGACTGTTAAGCCCTAGTAAATGAACTTATCTACCTTTGCCAACTTAATGAAACCTTACTGTACCATCTCCATAGGGCTCACTCACGTGTACTCAGGCTTGCTCCTCCTAGTTCATTTTCAGTTTCTTTCCTGCCTTCACTACGCATCACAATGTCACCCATAAATATCATGGTCCATGGAGACTGCTGCCTCAACCAAACAGACATAACCTAACCAAACTTAACCACTGCAGCTGCCGCCCTGACTGTCCAGTGCACTGACAGTTCTGGTACGGTTATGTTAGGTTTTCTTAGATTAGTTAGTTTTCTTTATTACTTCTATTGAATTACTTATTTGTATATTTTCTTCAAATTATAATGGTTTTGAGTACTATTAATCTAAAAATACTAAGAAATAAAGCAGGGGGAATTGTTTCTTCACTCAAAGAAATGGATATTTGGGATAACCTGGGGAAAATAAACTGGTAACTCTCCTGTCACACTAGCCATGTCCCAGGATAATTAGTTCTTACCAACAACCAGCTCTAGGGCCAATAAGATGGAGATGAGCAATGAGGCCACATGCCGCTAAAGCATATGCCCCCAACTTTACCTTTATTAAATAATATAGCATGGGGTAAAGAATTTATCATTACATATTAATATTTTATTGATAATATAGCTTTATTTAGCCTTAGTACGTGTGATGAAAAAAAGGATTACACAGTTTAATAATTTATTTTTCCATGTTGAAAATACAGGTAAATTTATTACCAAATAAAGATTTTCTTACAGCAAAAGGTTTTTTATGATATCTGTAACTTGACTGCTCTTTGATGCTATAAATGGACACAGTCACCACAGGACAGCCCCAGGGCTTTGTCCTGGAGCAGAAATATCGGATGATCGTGTCACCATTCTCCCTCTATTCCACCTGGCCTGTACAGTACTCTTTTCTTCCTTTCTGTAGCACACGTTCCATTGCTTTGTTCTGTTAAGCCCTAGTATTTGAACTTATCAACCTTTGCCAACTCCACTCACTGAAACCTCACTGTACCATTTCCGTAGGGCTCACTCACATGTATTCAGTCTTGCTCCTGCTGATTTTCATCCCTCTTATACAGTGCATACCTCCACCTCTCTAGTTCATTTTCAGTTTCTTCCCTGCCTTCACTAAATATCACAATGTCATCCACAAATATCATGCCTGACCTCATCCGTCAGCCTGTACATCACTACTGAGAATGAGCGGACTGATCCTAGGTGTAGTCTAACCTTGACCCTGACACTCTTTGTAACTCCTGCCATACCAGCAACATCATAAACTTTTTTGGACACATGGTGTGCTTCCTCGGATAGAGAAATTATATGTAGAAAGTGTACCAGGTATATCAGTTGACATCTCCAATAGCCCTGCTACCTGATGACGACAATTTATATGCAGTCAGCTATGGTGAAGAGGAAATTGCTTGTGACCAGGTATTTCACTGTGACAAGCATCTTAAGACTCGGAAGAATTCCACATCCTGTGGGAGAGACATATATGTACATAAAGTATTATTAAAAAAAAATGCTGTCATGTTGAAATTAGGATGAAAATAAATAAATGTTGGGTGTGCAGAAAACAAGAGAACTGAGAAAAACATGCTGGAAAATTTAAACAAGTACACTATAACAGTGACTGAGGGACAGAGTGATGAATGGAAGAACAAATTGTAATGCTAATGCAGCTATAGCATTTGCCCCCAGCTTTATTTTTTTTAAACTTAAAGATAGGAAGGGGGCCGAGCCGAACCTATCCTGCACAATCCTACATAACCTACCTGAAGATTTTGGCCTGACCTGAGTGGTATATTTCAGAAACTGCCTTCAATTTTTGGGGTAACCTATGATGCTTTATCGTATGAAAATAACTGTCGCACCAGAATACAACGACGAGAACAATGGAGCAAAATATTTACAGAAGAACAACACAGCTATTTCAAGAAAATATAAAAAAAATCTCCTTAACTGCCATTCCCATAAATTATTCAGAAATTAATATTGTAGTCAGTATTTTAAATAAATGAGAAAAATCATCTTATTGCTGTGGAAACTTGCTGTGAAGTAGCTGTCAGGGCAAATGACACTATCCTAGAGCTGCAGCTCAACATCAGGATAGTAACCTATCACTGCTCAGGATAATAACCTATTGCTGCTAAAATAAAATATGGCGACTTAATAGATTGAGAATTATATATGATTCCACGGAACTAAGCAAACCTAATAATTAGTACCCTAATGCCGTCTGAATCAATCTGAGCTAAAATAGTTACCTTTCACTGTAAGACAGTAGCCTATCACTTCTTATCTAGTTATTCATAACACAAACAGTCGTACTGATTACTACATAAAAATATATTCAAAATAAACTGGTGACCACCCGTGATGGGTGTATTTCTATAGTTTTTGTTTTTTCTCCCCCTCTGCCTGGGACCAACTATTATGAATAGTTCCATTATACCTTGAATGTTTTTTGGGTGGCTGTCTTATATATTCTTAATATTTCATAATAGAATTCATGTTGATTGAGTGCCACCAAATCCACAGGTATGCAATAGTTTGTTAACCCTATCAGCACACTCGTATGAGCTACGAAGACAACTACATACAACATTTTCAAAAAGAAATGTCAACAGATAAATAAAACACTAAATGTACTTACCGAAAATATCCATTGCGTTGGCTGAGACGATAGACTCTGTTGTGCTGGCGGTGTACGATACGCTGCCCAATAAAACGCTTGTACAACAAAAATAAAGGTGTTTTGAATAATTATTTGCCTTATATATGCTCTCTGCATGCTAGGTATGTTATATCATTGCATATTTACTTATTTACTTTGAATTCATTGGTTACAAATCTCGTTTTCGTCACCTCAACCGCTCCCCAAAATCTCCTTACCAAAACGCCGATTTTTCGTTCGCGAGCGAGCGAAAAGCAGCGGCCAAGAGCGACTGTAAGACCCGATCGCGCGCGGAAGGCTTTCGTTCGCTGGCTAGCGAACGAAAACGGGTGACTGTAAGACCGGCCCTTAATGTGTATATCATAATGTACATGTGAATATGTGATTGTATGTCGCAACACCATGGCACAGCGGCGCCACAGGATGTTTACTAACACGTAGGTGCTAGGTTGTGCTAAGGTGGTGCTCCTTGCCGTGGGAACGGTGCTGAGTTGACAAGCCTGGGCAGCAGAGTATTCCTGCAGCCACCACTGAAGCCGGCAGAAGACAGTGGGCGGCGGGCCGAGCAGATCACTGCTCGGGGTGTGCGTACGACTTCTCACAAAATCTGTAATTATTCTGTAAAACTGTTAATGTAGTTAAACCGCTAAAAGTATTTAAATCTACCAGAGATTAAATTAAGTGAACTCAGAGTAGGCTTAATGGCTCCGCTCGGCCAAAACATAATCCACATCACTTAACTTAAAGGGCTACTGTGTTATCTCAACCACTTCAATCAACTGGAGAAAGCAGGCAACGGTACACCGGACCTGAGGAGAGATACCAGTTCGTGCCTTTATCACAAACATAACACTTACCCGCTGTTACTATAAAAACTAATAATATAACAAAAGAAGTAACAGCAGTCACTGGGTGCCAAGTCCGGACTATAAGGTTGGTGGGTGATGATGTCCCATCCGAACTGTTGCAGGAGCGACGGTTTGACGGGCGACGTGGGGGCCAGCGTTGTCGTGGAGAATGTTTATGCCTTTGCTGAACATTCCTCTTCTCTAGTTCTGAATCGCCCGTCTCAGCTTTTTCAGTGTCTCGTAGTAACAGTCAGCATTAAATTTTATTGTGGTCCCCGAAGCCATGAAATCGACCAACAATACCCCCTTTCGATTCCAAAACACAGTTGCCATGCCTTTATCGGCAGACTGTATTTGTTTGAATTTTCGCGGCTTGAGCGAAGAGGAATGCCTCCACTCACGTGATTGTTGTTTGGTTTCATGTGTGAAGTGGAACGCCCAGGTTTCGTCACCTGTGACAATCGAATCCAAAAAGCTGCTATTTTCGTCTGTATAGTGGCGAAGAAATTAACGGGAAGAGTCAACTCGTTGTCGTTGGTTGTCTTCTGTGAGCATTCGCGGGACCCATCTTGCGCAAACCTTCCGATATTGAAATTATCCGTCAAAACCCCATGAATGGTGCTTCGGAAAACCTCTGTAACCAAATTCCGGAGATCATCCAGAGTGATCCGCCGATTTTCACGCAGGAGTTGCTCAACCTTTGTGACAGTCTCGTCGGAAATTGATGGTCGCCCGCTTCTTTCTTCGTCGTGAATTTCAATACGACCAGCTGCAAACTCCCTAAACCATTTGCAGACGTTTCTGACATCCATGCAGGACTCGCCATACAATTCCGTTAACCCATAGGGTGCAGGACCGTGTAAAAAAAAAGTCCCTCGATGCAGCTTATACTTGCCTCAGAACGATCATTTCAAATTGGTACTTTACCCATATCAACGGATTGGTTTCATAAATGTGCAGACAACAATATATTATTTTTAAGTAAAACCGTGAATGTGATCGGTTATTTTAGTCATAAGATAAAGATGATAGCTAGATATGACAAATATCTATACTCTTTACGGCTGAAAATACCGGGCTCGTTTACGCCTATATGACTAGCGACAGCAGGTAAAAGCAATTAAGAGATTAGCAAGGCGGTTAGATCTTTTTGGATGTAGCCGTCCAACCAGGTGTTCTGTTATTCTTTGAAGGGGTGTAGTTGTATGTGTGTTTATGTGTGTGTGTGTGTGTGTGTGTGTGTGTGTGTGTGTGTGTGTGTGTGTGTGTCTAGAAAGTTTTTTTTTTTTCTCTCTCCCACACACAAAAAAAGTAACAACGTAAAGGTGTATTAGGTCGTTTGAAAAGCTACCGTGTCTTACAAAGACGTCCCCTTGGAAATGGAGACAATAATATGTTGTTTTGTGTTCCGGTGTGTAAACAAGTGTTGAAAAGAGAAAAATGTAAAGAAGTAACAATTAGAAAATGGGACGATGAAAGCAAAATGAGGTTACAGGCATGCTTTGAGTGCACGGACTGGTCTGTTCTCATAGAAAATGGGGCGAATATCAACACCAACGTAGACATTTTTAATTCGTACTTTCAATTTTGTTAAATCTGCTTGTGCCTACAAAAGTAATTAAGATACACCCCAATAACAAACCGTGGGTAAATAAGGAATTGAAAGCCATGCTTAATGAAAAACGAAGATTCGTGGTAAACGGTGATCGGACGCGACAAAATGCAGTGCAAAAACAAATCAATAAGAAAATAGCTGACTCAATAAACACCTACAAGAAAAAGATTGAGGGGCTATTTAAAACAAATAGTACAAAAGATGCAGAGAAAGGATTGAAAACTCTATGTGGATATAATAAAAGGCTAAATATGCCCGATCCGGAAGACATTAATAATTATGTTAACCAAATTAATTCCTTCTTTGATAGGTTTGAGAGATATGATTTTAGTGAGGAGTGTAGTGATGAAATGTTAGCTACTCGGAATAGAACAGATGAAAGGATTTTAATAACTGAGGAACGTGTACTTCAATTCCTGAAGCGGATCAGAGCCGACAAGGCCACCGGCCTGACGGCGTGCCAGCCAGGGCACTCAAGTGTTGTGCAGAACAACTGGCACCAGTGCAAAAAACACTGTTTCAGGGCTCCATAGACCAGGGCGTGGTGCCCACCAAATGGAAAGAGTCAGAAATTAAACCTATTGCCAAAGTGAAATTTCCCAAAGTTTTTAATGATTTTAGGCCTGTTGTTCTAACTTCAAATATAATGAAATCCTTTGAGGACATATTAAAGTTTTTTTATGTAATATTGTAGACAATACTAGAGACCAAATGCAGTTTACTTATTGTAAAAATAGAAGTGTTCAGGATGAAAGTTTAACCCTAGTGAACGATATTAGCAAACATCTGGATAAACAGAATACACAAGCGAGGATTTTGTTTGTAGATTTTAGCTCTGCATTCAATACCATCCAACCTCACATTCTGCTGAACAAATTGAGGGGGATGGGAGTAAATGGCTATGTTTTAAGGTGGATTTTTAGTTTTTTAACCAAGAGACCTCAATATACCACGTTGGGCAATGTGAAGTCCAAAATAATAGTGACGAATACAGGAGCCCCTCAAGGTTGTGTCATGCCGCCTGTCCTTTTTAGCTTATACACAGACGATTGTAAACATTGAAACATTTTATTATCCCTTAACAAACAAAACAAACAAATAAAACCTACAAATAATTACAGGTACTTAAGGGACCCTATGTAAAGCAAACTGCTTTTTGGGCAGCAGAGGAACAAGGAGCGCTGAACATGAGTATCCATAATATATAGATATATATATATATATATATATATATATATATATATATATATATATATATATATATATATATATATATATATATATATATATATATATATATATATATATATATAAATAAAAGATGGTGATAATAATAATAATAATAATAATAATAATAATAATAATAATAATAATAATAATAATAATAATAATAGTAATAATAATAAAAATAATAATAAAATAATAATAATGCAGGTGAAATATTAGTGTATCAACAATATAATATAATTAATAAGAAAGACGACACACTATGACAATGGTGACATGGACATGTATATTTAATAATTGTGAACAATAGACGTTTTGAGTGTATTGTAGGCAGATCTTTTATATTGCTAGGTATAGAATTCCAGGTTTTAGGTCCAAGTAAGAGAATGTTGGAAAAGAGTTAGATTATGAGCAGGTACAGGTAAATTTTCATGGGTACGTGTGAAGTATGCATGTTGTGGTTGCAAGGTTACAGTTTCATCACTTTTGATCTTTTTATACATATAAATACCAATTTGTAGCTTATTTATATCAAAAAGTTTTAGGGAATTTGTTTCTTTAAAGAGAGATTGTGTGTGGGCAAAGAAGTCACTATTTGTAATGATTCTTATGATTATCTTCTGTAGTCTAAACAGAAGTAACAAGTGTGTGGGGTAGGTACTGCACCAGATAGGTGTACAATAATACAGATGTGGTAAGACATGAGCATTATATAATATTTTCAAAACATCAGTGGGCATTAATTCTTTAATTTGATGCAGTAGAGCCACTAATCTGGATAGTTTAAGGTTTAGGTTTGTTACATGATACTTAAAGGTCATAGTATCATCATATGTTATGCCTAATAGTGTATGTTTATTAGTTATGTATATAATGTCCTGGGAAAAAAATAATGATGGAAGAATTGTTGGTGACTTATTAGTAAATAGCATATAAAAGGTTTTATTTAAGTTGACTGTTAATCTATTACTTAGACACCGTTTATGGAAAATATGTAGGTCAGCGTTTGCTGTATGTATCATGTCAGCAGGGTTTTCACAAGTAATATATAGGGTTGAGTCATCGGCAAATATAATTGTTTTAAGGTTTGTAAATATCTGAGTAATATCATTTATATATAAGAGAAAAAAGAATTGTACCCAAAACACTGCTCTGCGGAACACCGTAATGAATGGGTAGATATGTAGATATAGAATTATAAAATTTTGTTGATTGGGTTCTATTGTTACGGTGTACCGGGTGGCGTTTAAAGGGCGTTGATTAAGACTTCAGCTTCCTTAAGGCGAATATATTCTTAGCCTATATGTACAAGGAGCATCGGAGCGAGAGCGACTGCCGTTGTGTGTCAGTCGGACTCTCGTGGAGTGACGAGTTACAGGTTGGAAAATAATTGTTACAATTGGTCACGTATGTCAAGGTGACTTTCAAGCTTGATGAAATGCTTCGTATACAAAACTGAGACGGTAAACACTGACGGACGACATTCCTATTAGGTGGCGTGATCTATCTGCCGTGGGTTTTTTCCATTGACAATTGTATGCCTAATTCGTGGTGATACTAAATAATAATAATAATAATAATAACAATAATAATAATAATAATAATAATAATACATTGATATCCTACTATAACACTGCTCGGTCACCTACCAGTGATCGCGACCTCGCGATATACAAAAAATTTAACTAGCAGTCTAGTTACCATTACCATACATAGTGGGATCTTGTTAAGCAGACTGCCTATGATACAATTACAATAAAATACTGGCTATGTAAGAACATGTGTGTAGTAATAATATAAATAGTGAGAGGTAAAACACAACGTGTGTGACATGAAACATAAGAACTCTCTCAAAAGATAAATATAAGGACACATGTATAGGAAGCTATCAACTGGCATAGTTACAGACAATGAAACGTTCATCTGGCTCCTAAAAAAAAATACAGTAGTGAAACATACAGTAGTGAAACATAGTACAATGTTATATATAGGAGCAGGGGAATGCCAGGTTTCTGTCATTTGACGTGCTTGAGAAAAGGAATAACTACCTTGCCAGTGGCCTCCCTGCATCCAGTCGCCGTGTCTGCACAACCAAATAATCGTGCAGGACAGAGTTCCTCCTAATAAGGTAGCACATGACGACGAGACTGACGAACCCCAGAAACATTGGTACAAAAAATCCAGGGTACAAGTAGGGGAGATGCAAGTATTCAGGCAGCGTTTCTTCCAGGGTTTCCGCAAACTCTGTTTTGTTTGCGAAAGACAATGAATTAAGGGAATTAGTCACATAAGAGATGCTGGAGAAGTGAATGTTATCGAGAGACCGTAGAGGAAACACTCGATGGGAAATATTGGTCGTGAAAACCAGACGGATCCGGAACGGGTACGTTGTTATGTTAGTGGAGCGGATATAGCATGCTTCCGCTATGGCATAGTGACCAGTAACCCGTTGATAAGTGGTACCCTCCGGGCAGATGACTGATACATAGAAGGACTGAGGGAAATATAAATAATGTAGACCCTGAAAGTTCTTATGGAAAACAGGTGTTGGTGGTAGCTGCTTGTAAGGGCACAGGGAAAGAGCGTCAGACGCGTTCACCCGGGTGAGGGCGGTCTCGCATACCCCTCCCCGAACTGGTAGGAAGGCAAAGAGAGACGCAGAGCAATAGAATCGCCTGAAGACCGTCTCCTTGCAATATTTCAAGAGTGAGTAGCTACCCGTTGAATACAGAGCGAAATCCTTCGCGATTAGAACAAGAGACGGGGACGTGTCCAGGGCCAACACACTGTCCTTAGCTGAAAAAGGGAACGGGACAATTTCGTGTGCCTCAAACACGTCCGCCGTCTGAAATGGAACATGAATGATTATGGCATCGGGGTCGAGGCTGGACTCAATCAAGGGGTAAAAATATTGACTCATGTCTGGGTTGAATAAGGGTGTGAGACTTTGATACCCGATATGAACAGTCGTTCTCAAATCGTGTAGAGGGAACAAGGCAGGTGTGACTCTATCGTGCGCTGCATCAACCATGTTGCTAATAACCTGGTGATTTGCCGTGGCGACAGAGTTAATGACGTTTTCCAGTATATGCAAGGCCTGATCGAGGAGGAGAAACTGATTCACCTGGTCGAGCTGCTTGACAACTATATTGATAACTTCTACTATCTTATTTGTTTGCTCTAGCAATTCCTCAATGTGAGTATGCAATCGCGCAAGTTTTCTACAATTGGCGTTGATCACCATGCGATTTCGGGCAGCAAAGGAAAGTACATGAGCGTAGTGGTCCCGCAAATCGCGCACGTCCTCGTCGGTTGCCGTACCGAAGAGGAACTTTGAGGCGGACCCAACGATGTTGAGCAACCCCCTCTTTACCCGAGAGTGAACTGAGTGAAAACTATAATCCATGTCTACCTCATCAACTTTTCCCCGCAAGAACAGAATCCTATCCTCCAGTAGCTGAAAAAGATTCAGAGAGTTGGTACTAGAAGGTGCCTTTGATTCCCTAGTCTTGGTAGCCCGTATGGCGTCTGCCATGCCGAGTAGTTTTTCCGAGACTATCCTGATTGTGTCTGTGGTGTTGGTCAAGGAAGTATATGGATATTTTACGAGGAGCACATCTTCTATGAGGAAGACCTCTCCTATGTGTGCCGTTAGGGCGCTAGGCTTCAGGTGGATGGGTGTCTTTGCAAGCAGGGAGCCGAGGGACAACAAGATGATCAGAAAACGCAACATCATGATCTGAAAGTGGTGGGAATGAAGTATTGAAACCCGTGGTCTCAAGTTATAGCTATGGGTGTTGGGATTATCTTGTTGAACATTTGACTCAGAGGGGGAATTACCAACTAATCCCACCGCTGCCACCAATTATGTTACGATGTACCGGGGGGCGTTTAAAGGGCGTTGATTAAGACTTCAGCTTCCTTTAGGCGAATATATTCTTAGCCTATATGTACAAGGAGCGTCGGCGCGAGAGCGACTGCCGTTGTGTGTCAGTCGGACTCTCGTGAAGGAGTGACGAGTTACAGGTTGGAAAATAATTATTATAATTGGTCACGTATGTCAAGGTGACTTTCAAGCTTGATGAAATGCTTTGTATACAAAACTGAGACGGTAAACACTGACGGACGACATTCCTATTAGGTGGCGTGATCTATCTGTCGTGGGTTTTTTCCATTGACAATTGTATGCCTAATTCGTGGTGATACTAAATAATAATAATAATAATAATAATAATAATAATAATAATAATAATAATAACAATAATAATACATTGATATCCTGCTTTAACACTATGAGATAAATAATCATGGAACCAGTCGTGAATAGTGCCTCTGATTCCATAGTAATGTAGCTTTTGTAGTAATATATCATGCCTGACTGTATCGAAAGCTTTAGTGAAGTCAATGAATATGCTTAATAATGATTGTTTTTTTTTATCTAAGCTACAATAGATTTCCTCAGAAAAAGTTATCAAGGCATCGAATGTGTTTAGGCCGCAACGAAAACCGAACTGATTTGGATTTAGAATTTTTTTACTTTCAAGAAGATTTAAAAGGATTTATTTTCATTAGCTTTTAAAAAATCTTTGAAAAAACATTTAGTAAAGATATGGGTCTATAATTACTTTTTTTCATCTTTGGAACCTTTCTTATAAATAGGGACAACAGTTGCATGTTTAAACAGTTGAGGAAACTTACCATTAGTGATAGAGTTATCAAATAGTATGGTTAAGGGTATTGCAAATTGCTTTTTGATGGTTTTGATGACAGATACAGGATTGTCATGCACATTACACTTTTTGTTTTTAAGCGAGTTGATTATAGTAATTATATCTTGAGGTATAACTATGGGAATTGCCATTGAATGTGGATAGTTACCTCGAAGGAAGCTAAAAAGATCTGTGTTGGAAGGTGGTAGATTATTATCTAATTTAGGTGCAATATTAGAGTAAAATTCATTAAATGCTTTTGCAATTTATAAAGGTTCAGATAATTTTTCATCGTTACATAATATCTGATTTAGGGCACTCTTTTTGTGGTTATGGCTGGAAAGTTGGTGGATTGTTTTCCATATTTTGCGAGTGTCATTTTTAAAGTTAGTAAATTGAGCTATATAGTAAGATTTTTTTGGCTTGTCTTATAGTAGTATTGAAGATATTGCGATATTGTTTGTATTGAGCCTCGGTGACAGCTCCTATTTTGTAATCCTTATATATATTATTTTTCGTCCTTATAGAGTTTAGTACTGCTTGTGATATCCAAGGATTGTTTAATCTTTTTCCAGTTATTAGTTTAGATTTAAGTGGAAAATATTCATCAAAAACTTTTTTTATAGCGTCTAAGAAAATTTTACAATTATCATTGACATCGTGTTTATGAAGGAGAACATTCCAGTCGATCATATTGAGTTTTTGATTAAATTGATGTTTATTTGTTTGATTTATTTCCCGAAACTCAATTTTATGTATTGTTTTTAATTTGGAGGGGACCGTAACATTAAGGAAAATTGGTAAATGGTCTGATATTGGGTAGTGAATTATACCAGATGTGAAATTGTTGAAGAAATTTGTAAAAACATGATCGAGAAGAGGAGGCTCACCGAGATTGTGGCTGTCTGGTAATCGTGTTGGTCTTGAAATGTGTGGGAAGAAATTCAATGTTTGAAGAGATGCAAGAAAATTGTTAGTTGGAGTGTGAGTAGTGTGTTCCAATAAATTGATATTTAAATCTCCAATAAAAATAATGTTTTTGTTGGTTACAGCATCTTTTTGTAATAGTGTACATATGGTGTTAATAAAATCTTCCACAAGTTCATGTTTACTATGAGGTCTGTATATTGCACAAAGTATGAATGAAAGTGATTGTGAGGTAACCTTAACTGTATTAATTTCAATATTATTATTAATTAAAGATAAATCATGTAACTGTTCCGACTGTATATCATTTGATATAAAAATAGAAACTCCACCATGTGCTCTGTTGGTCCTAACTAGGTGATAGGAGTGATACCCGGGTAGTTGGTGTAAGTGTTTGTTGTTGTTATTTAGCCAGGTTTCAGTAACTGCTAAAATATCTGGGGGAGTGGAAACGGTGTTCAGAAAGGCTACAATGCTGTTAAAGTTCTTGGAGAGGGATCCGCTATTTATATGTAGAATTTTTAAGTTATTTGTGTTTTGAGAAACTAATTTACTGTATGCATCAATATCAAATTAGTTTGAAATAGCGTTAAAATCAGTGTGTCCATGGAGATGATTAATGATTTCCAATCCAATGTCACCAGTGTCATACAGGTGGCTCATGGAAAATATTAAACTTAAAAGTAATGAAAGTAAACGATGCAGCATCCTAGCTGCGCCGGGTGGTGTGTACACATTGAAATAATGTAACAGTGTCATGGAAACTACACTTAACAGCATCGGCAAAAGTGTCACTAGCATAGTAACAGTAGTCGTAGTAGTAGTTGTAGCAGTAGTAGTAGAAGTAGTATTAGTGAACAAGTAAATTAGTAATAGTAAGTTTTTTAAATCTAATAATAGGTAGTGATAGTCAGTAATAACAATGATGACAACAGTAATAATAAGAAATAATAATGGTAGTAGTAGTAGTGGTAGCAGTAGTAGTAGTAGTAGTGGTTGTAGTAGTAGTGGTAGTAGTAGTAGTTTTAGTAGTAGTGAACAAGTAAATTGATAATGGTAAGTATTTAAGCTAATAATAGCAAGTAACATTCAGTAATAACAACGATAACATTAGTAGTAGTAGTAATAATAATAATAATAATAATAATAATAATAATAATAATAATATAATAACAATAATAATAACAATAATAATAATAATAATAATAATAATAATAATAATAATAATAATAATAAAGCAATAGCAATAATAATAAAACAATAATGAAGCAATAGAACAATAGAACAATAGCAGCAGCAACAGTAGTAGTAGTAGTAGTAGTAGTAGTAATAGTAGGAATAGTAGTAATAGTAGTAGTAGTAGTAGTAGTAGTAGTAGTAGTAGTAGTAATAGTAGTAGTAGCAGTAGTAGAAGTAGTTGTTGTTGTTGTACATGTAGCAGTAGTAGTAGTACTAGTAGTAGTAGTTGTTGTTGTTGTTGTTGTACATGTAGTAGTAGTAGTAGTAATGTTAGTAGTAGAAGTAGTAGTAGTAGTAATAATAGTAGAAGTAGTAGTGACAAAATAAATGCAAACATTTAGCTAATCATAGCTAGTATCTGAGCGAGATATAATAATACCATAACAATAATAATAATAATAATAATAATAGTAATAATAATAATTATAGTAATAATAATAATAATAATAATAATAATAATAATAATAATAGTAATAACAATAACATCATGATATTTATAATCAAAAGTAGTAATGATAGTTGTAATAGTAATAGTTGAGAACGACCTGAATGTGATAGGCGTGACAGGCACCACTTTGGGAATCCTAGGGCGAGTACCACTAACAGTCAGCTTACATAAAAAGGTATGTCCCTTTCGAGATTTCTTTTGAGTGACAATGGCACCGAGTTTAGAAACACGGTATTGGACGAAATATGCTCTCAGTTTAATATCACGCAATCCTTCATCACAGCTTACCACCCAGCTGCTAATGGGTTGGCGGAGAGAGCTAATCGGAAAATCTTACAAGTCCTCAGACCTATCGTGAACGATCTCCACGATAACTGGGAGGAGTGGCTATCGCAAATAGCCGCTTCCATAAATACGTCTGTAAACGATTCTACGGGGAAATCTCCCTACAGTATCTTATATGGGGTGGAGAAACGTTATCCGTACGACCTCCTAACAAAACCACACCAACCTTTCTATAACATTGATAAGTACGCGCAGCAACAGATGCATATTTTTTTCTAAGATACACTCAGAGGTGAGGAGTACGTTAAAAGCTACAAAGGTTGAAATGATGTCAAAGCAACACAAAAGGGCCGTCCAGGTGGAAATAAAAGAGGGTGACACAGTCATGATTAAGCAAGCGGAAAGGGGCTAAATTTGTGAGTCCTTACCGAGTTGTTCGGAATGTCAGGGGAAATAGGTTCGAGGTTCTTGAGCCAAATAGTGGAGTCAGTCTAGAAGTTCACAGTGATCGTCTGAAAGTAATTTCCTCACCCTTGGACCTTGACATTGGTAATTCCCCTTCAGAGTCAAATGTTCTACAAGATAATACCCCCACCCATAGCTATAACTTGAGGCCACGAGTTTAAAAACTTCATTCCCACCTCTTTCAGATCATGATGTTGCGTTTTCTGATCATCTTGTTGTACCTCGGCTCTCTACTTGCAACGACACCCATCCACCTGAAGCCTGGCGCCCTCACGGCACACATAGGGGAGGTCTTCATCATAGAAGATGTGCTCCTCGTGAAATACCCATATACTTCCTTGACCAACACCACAGACAAAATCAGGATAGTCTCAGAAAAACTAATCGGCATGGCAGACGCCATACGGGCAACCAAGACTAGGGAGTCAAAGGCAGTCTATTACTAACTCTCTGGATCTTTTTCAACTACTGGAGGATAGGATTCTGTTCTTACGGGGAAAGGGTGATGAAGTAGACAAGGACTAAAACTTTCACTCAGTTCACTCTCGGGTAAAGAGGGGGCTGCACAACATCGTTGGGTCCGCCTCAAAGTTCCTATTCGGTACGACAACCGACGAGGACGTACGCGATTTGCGGGACCACTACAATCGTGTACTTTCCTTTGCTGCCCGGAATCGCAGGGTAATCAACGCCAATTGTAAAAAACTTGCGCGATTGCTTACTCACATTGAGGAACTGCTTGAGCAAACGAATAAGATGGCAGGGGTTATCAACATAGTTGTCAAACAGATAGACCAGGTGAATCAGTTTATCCTTGTACATCAGGCCTTGCATGTCCTGGACAACGTCATTGAATCTGTCACAACGGGGAATCAGCAGGTTATTAGCAACATGGTAGATGCGGCGCACGGTAGAGTCACACCTGCCTTGTTTCCTCTACACGATTTGATAACGACTATCCATATCGGGTATCAAAATTATAGTCTCAAGCCTTTGTACAACCCAGACATGAGTCAATATTTTTACCCCTTGATTGAGTCCAGCCTCACGCCCGATGCCATAATAATTCATGTTCCGTTTCAGACGACGGACGTGTTTGAGGCCCATGAAATTGTTTCATTCCCCTTCTCCGCTAAGGACAGTGTGTTTGCCATGGACACGTCCCCGTCTCTTGTCTTAATTGCGAAGGATTTCGCTCTGTATTCAACGGGTAGCTACTCACTCTTGAAATATTGCAAGGAGACGGTCTTCAGGTGATTCTATTACTCTGCGTCTCTTTTTGTCTTCCTACCGGTTCGGGGAGGAGTGTGTGAGATCGCTCTCACCCGGGTGAACGCGTCTGACGCTCTTTCCCTGTGCCCTTACAAGCAACTACCCCCAACACCTGTTTTCCATAAGAACTTCCATGGTCTACATTATTTCTATTTTCCTCAGTCCTTCTATGTATCAGTAATCTGCCCGGAGGGTAGCACTTATCAACGGGTAATTGGTCACTATGCCATAGCGGAAGCATGCTATATCCGCTCCACTAACATAACAATGTACCCGTACCGGATCCGTCTGGTTTTCACTGCCAATATTTCCCATCGAGTGTTTCCTCTGCGGTCTCTCGATAACGTTCACTTCTCCAGCATCTCTTATGTGACTAATTCTTTTAATTCATTGTCTTTTGCAAACGAAACAGAGTTTGCAGAAACCCTGGAGGAAACGCTGCCTGAATACTTGCACCTCACCTATTTGTACCCTGGAATTTTTGTGCCAATGTTTCTGATGTTCGTCAGTCTCGTCGTCGTGTGTTACCTTCTTAGGAGGAACTCTGTCCTGCACGATTATTCGGTTGTTCAAACGAGGCGACAGGATGCGAGGAAGCCACTGGCTAGGTAGTTTTTTTTTCTCACGCAAGAATAATGCAAGAAATGTGTCATTCTCTTGCTCCTGTACCTTAACATTGTACTATGTTTCCCACCTTTTGTTATTATTATTATTTTTTTGGAATCTGGATGAACATTTCATGTTCTGTGACTATGCCACTTGTTATCTACAGATACTTGTGTCTCTATGTTTATCCATTGAGATATTTTTTCTATGAATTATATCGCACACGCTGGTGTTACCTCTCATTATGTCATTACTACACGAGTAATCCTGCTTAGCCATTGTTTTAATGTACTTGTGCCATAAGCAGTCTGCTCAACAAAATCACGACGCTATGTATGGTCAACTACTAGTTAGATTATTTTTGGGGGGATGTCGCGAGGTCGCGATCAATGGTAGGTGACCGAGCAGTGTTATAGTAGTTGTAATTATATCAGTGTATTATTGTTATCATTATATATTACCATGGATTAGGAATGCTTGTAACAGTGGAGAATACCCACGGCAGATAGATCACGCCACCTTTGTAGGAATGTCATCCGTCAGTGTTTATCATCCGTTCGTTCTTTGTATGTGTAACAAAGACTTCGTCACCTCAGCGGTCACCTTGACATACGTGACCAATTGTAACTTCATTATTTTCTAATCTGTAATCTTCACTCCTTCCTGAGAGCTCGACTGACACAAACCTATTGTCTCGGCTCTCTCCAACGCTCGCTGTATTTTTTAGGTTCCCAAGACCCTGATTGAGCTCCACGCAACCAAGCCCTACACCGTTACAAGTTGATGTGTTTAAAGAACCACCAGCTCATCTTAATTATACTTATGTTCATATATTTAAATTCTAACTAAATTTTACTTCAAATCTTGACTACCGCAGTTACATTTGCAAACAACAAAAAACAAACTGACAATTATATGCACTACTATTAGTACTATAGTAGTGCATATAATTGTCAATTTGTTTTTTGTTGTTTGCAAATGTAACTGCGGTAGTCAAGATTTGAAGTCAAATCTAGTTAGAATTTAAATATATGAACATAAGTATAATTAAGATGAGCTGGTGGTTCTTTAAAGGTTAGTTGGTGAATACCTTGTCATATTAGTTAGCAGAGAATAGTTCCTCATAGGTTTTTTTTCATGTAAAGGTACATGTCAAGCATGGTGATTAGTGATGTCTGGTCTGTTATGGTATGTTTTACTGTGGAGTGTTATAGTTTTACTATAATGTTACCGTCCTTGGTGAATAATTGCTGGAACTTTGGCCTGTGTTGTTTGCGGATGGCAAGAACTTGCTTGAAGATGGTGAGGCGCTTTGGAGTGAGGCTCTCGTTGAGGTAGAGGTTTGGTTT
Organism: Eriocheir sinensis; assembly: GCF_024679095.1. Lineage (NCBI taxonomy): Eukaryota > Metazoa > Arthropoda > Malacostraca > Decapoda > Varunidae > Eriocheir > Eriocheir sinensis. The sequence goes on along the minus strand of NW_026111084.1, from coordinate 423,548 downwards.
GATCCGCACACAGGCCCCCACCAGGTCGTACTTGAGGGAGCGGTTCACCAGTTTGACGATGATGGGCCTGCTGCGATGCTCACTGACAGGTCCTTTATGGTACACACCACCATCATGGTGGAGTTTTCGGTGCGAGTTTCGGCGGGTAGAACGGGGCCACTCACTACCAGCGTGTCCCGCCGCTCGCACTGTTCCACTCTGTCTATATGAGACTCGAGGTCACATAATTTGGTTTTTAGTTCAGTCACTTCATCAGTTAAGGTGGAAATTAGTGTGTCTTTCTTCAATAATTTCTCTTTTAGAACTTCAATTTTAGCCTTAAATTCTATGGCGATCACACGTTTCAATATTTTAACCAAGTTTTGTTCTCTTCTGTGAGGGACGCTAACATCTCAGCTATTTCCGTGTCGTCTGCACACCTAGGCTCCGGGTGAGGCGAGGTGGCGGCAGTGACGAGGGCATGCGGGCTGGCGGGGGATTTGCCTGGGAGTAGAGACGAGGTCGGGGTGTCGGACGTTAGACGACTCTGTTTGAGCCCCGCAGTAGTGCCCTTCTTAGGAGGCATGATTATAGTCGTGGTAAGTTTCTTTATTCTCGAAGGATCAAGTTTATGCTGTAAACACTTATAGCATGCACAGTTCCACGAAACACGGAATGTATTGTGAAGTCAGCTAATTGGTGTGTTGTGACGTCAGAGTTTCACCGCCAATTATGCCACTTTGTCACTTGTTCACTCCACTTGTTCACTTCACTGTTCAATAATATCTGCGGCTATTCATATTCACAGTGTCCATGTGTTATTACTTAGACATATCCGGCACTGCTGAATCGTCTTACACTAGTTAGACAGTGTAGTGGGGTTAAGGTGTGGTGCGGGAGCGAGGGACAACACGTCCACACGCAGCGTGGGATTGCCTTTGAATGCAGAAGTGCTTTTAGTAATTGGACAATAATAAAATATGCCGATGACACGGTAATTGATGGTAAAATATCAAATGACTAATGTGATGAGTACCTAGCCCAGGTTCACCTTTTTGCTGATTGGTGCAGATCAAATTTTCTGGAACTAAACGTAAAGAAAACCAAAGAAATGTTAATTGACTATAGATTAAAAAACCATCGCGTACCTGATCCCATTTTAATTGATGAAGAATCTGTAGAGAGGGTGGAACAATATAAATATTTGGGTTTTATGATTGACCGTGAATTAAGAGGCAGCGCAAATACCAACAGGGTAGTGAAGAAATGCAATCAAAGGCTTCATTTTTCACGCATTTTGAAAAATTTACACATAGATAAAAAAAAAGTAATTAGTCTCTTCTACAGGTCCACTATAGAGTCAATAATGAGGTTTTCTTTAATCACTTGGTTTGGTAGGTTAACATCTAGGAAAAGAATATGCTTAAAAGGATCGTAGGGAAATCGAGGAAGTTAGGTGCAGAAGTAAATTCAATCGACAAGCTTTATCATGAAGGATCAATGAAACAGGTTGACAGAATCATGATTGATGTAACCCATCCCCTCCACTCCTGCTACACATTCCTTAGGTCCGGCAGAAGGTTAGCTCTGCCCACCCAGCGCACGGACAGATATAAAAAAAATCGTTTGTACCAAAAAGCATCGTACTTTTTAATCATTTGAAAACATGATAGTGACTGGGTGATAAATTACTTGTGAGAATGTGTGAAAGTGTGATGGGCCTTGTGATTGATTGTTTTTATTGTGTTCTTATGTGTAGCTGTAGAAACATTTCACATATTTAGTGATTATATATTTCTATTAACTTTACATTTTTATTAATTTTATATTTCTATTAACTTTACATTTCTAGTAATTTTATATTTCTATTAACTTTACATTTTTAGTAATTTTATATCTTTTATTGAAACTTATTGTAATATGGAGCTCTAGCCACAAAGAATTTCAGTTTGTATACATTGCTATGTTGCACACTGACAATAAAGTTATCTATTTATCTATCTATCTAAAAACCGAATAACTACGTCTACGGTTAATATCATCTTCCGAAACCCTGACTGGTAAAGAGACAGGTTGCCATTCATCTTTAGATGGTACATTAGGCGGACGTTTACCATCTTTTCCAGAAGTTTGCAGAGGCAGGATGTTAGTGCAATGGGTCCGTAGTGTAAGGGCTGTGAACCATCTTTCTCATGTTTGCGGATGGGAAGTTCAATGCCTTTGCGCCATCCACTTGGTATGCTGCCAGTCTCCCAAACTTTGTTGTATATTTGGAGCAGCAGGATCGTGGTGGTAGGACTAAGGTGTCTGATCATGGCATATGGTATATTATCGGGGCCTAGCGACGTGTCGTTGCAGTGGGAGATAGCTGATTCTAGTTTCCGCATGGAGAGGGTAACGTTGTATATGTTAGATTGCGTATCTCCTGTTTCTTCTAAGTGCTGGCGTGCTTCGGGAGGCCTAGAGTCCCACTTAGACACAGCAGGCGATGCACTGACTATGGCGTCGGCGACTTCGGTGTTCCCTGCGATAAAGATGTTGTTGATGTTAAGTGCAGGTGGTGGGCTCAATGATAACTTTCCTGCAATTTTGTGTACCCTCTTCCACAGGCATTTGCGTCTGTGAGTTAATTGATGATACATAACTGGCAAACGAGGACCGCCGTGCTTCTTTTAGTGTCCGCCATTCTTTTGCTCGTGCTTTCGTACTATCTTGTAGGCGATGTGGTTGAACTATGTCTTATGCCTCTTGTAACGGTTGAAGGCCCGGCGCCGGCAAGTCACTGCCTGCTTGCACTCGTCCGACCTCCACGGCACAGGCAGACGTGATGCATTTCCCGTTAACTGTGGGATTGTGAGTTCTCCCGCCCTGTGAATGTGGGCCGTAAAATAAGTTAACTGCATCCTCGGTTGTCTCAAATCCATCAGTTGATGTCTCGGTGTGAGTCATGGTCCGGAAGAGCTCCCAGTCCGTTCAATCTAATTTCCAACGCGGTAATCAAGGTGACGGTTGGAAAGTGGAATGGGAGATGGAGATGGGGTAGTGGTCGCTGTCAAGTAGATCCTCTGATATTTCCCACCTGAAATCCAGGGAACTGAGGGAGAGGTCATTAATTGACCGTGTGTCGGTTTGCATATGATAGTGTGTTGGATGACCGGTGTTAAATATGCAGATGTCTAGATCTTCAATTACAGATGCCACAGTGGCTCTTCTTGGGTTGCTGGTGGTATCTTCCCATAGTGTATGGCGACTGTTGAAGTCGTTAAGTAGTAAGAAGGGTGAGGGCAGTTGGCTTACTAGTGTCAGGAGACCTTTTTTTTTTTTTTTTTTTACAGCAAAGGAGACAGTTCAAGGGCACACAAAAATCAAACATTAATAAAAAAAAAGCCCGCTACTCACTGCTCCTAAAAAGAATCCAAAGAGGTGGCCGAAAGATAGGTCAGTTTCGGGAGGAGAGGTGTCCTGATACCCTCCTCTTGAAAGAGTTTAAGTCGTAGGCAGGAGGAAATACAGATGAAGGAAGAGTGTTCCAGAGTTTACCAGCGTGAGGGATGAAAGAGTGAAGATGCTGGTTAACTCTTGCATAAGGGGTTTGGACAGTATAGGGATGAGCATGAGTAGAAAGTCGAGTGCAGCGGGGCCGCGGGAGGGGGGGAGGCATGCATTTAGCAAGTTCAGAAGAGCAGTCAGCGTGGAAATATCGATAGAAGATAGAAAGAGAGGCAACATTGCGGCGGAATTTAAGAGGTAGAAGACTATCAGTATGAGGAGAAGAGCTGATGAGACGAAGAGCCTTAGCCTCCACTCTGTCCAGAAGAGCTGTGTGAGTGGAGCCCCCCCACACATGAGATGCATACTCCATACGAGGGCGGACAAGGCCCCTGTATATGGACAGCAACTGTGCAGGGGAGAAGAACTGGCGGAGACGGTACAGAACGCCCAGCCTCGAGGAAGCTGATTTAGTAAGAGATGAGATATGAAGTTTCCAGTTGAGATTTTGAGTTAAGGATAGACCGAGAATGTTTAGTGTTGAGGAAGGTGATAGCTGGGTGTTGTCAAAGAATAGGGGATAGTTGTTTGGAAGATTGTGTCGAGTGGATAGGTGGAGAAACTGTGTTTTTGAGGCGTTGAAGGACACCAGGTTCTTCTTGCCCCAATCGGAAATATTAGTAAGGGCTGAGGCTAAGCGTTCTGCAGTCTCCAGCCTTGAGTCGTTAAGTTCCTGAAGGGTGGGTCTTCTATTAAAAGAAGTTGAGTAATGCAGAGTGGAATCATCGGCATAGGAATGGATAGGACAGTTCGTTTTGGAAAGAATGAACAACGGAAAAAGAGTGGGAGATAGGACAGAACCCTGTGGGACACCACTGTTAATAGATTTAGGAGAAGAACAGTGACCGTCTACCACGGCAGAAATAGAACGGTCAGAAAGGAAACTGGAGATAAAGGTACAGAGAGAAGGATATAAACCGTAGGAGGGTACTTTAGAAAGCAAAGATTTGTGCCAGACCCTATCAAAAGCTTTTGATATGTCCAGCGCAATAGCAAAAGTTTCACCGAAACGGCTAAGAGAGGATGACCAAGAGTCAGTTAAGAAGGCTAGGAGATCACCAGTAAACACCCCTTGCGGAACCCATACTGGCGATCAGATAGAAGGTCAGAAGTGGAAAGGTGCTTTTGAATCTTCCGGTTAAGGATTGATTCAAAAGCTTTAGATAGACAAGAAAGTAAAGCAATAGGACGGTAGTTTGAGGGATTGGAGCGGTCACCCTTCTTAGGTACAGGCTGTATGAAGGCATACTTCCAGCAAGAAGGAAAGGTAGATGTTGACAGGCAGAGGCGAAAGAGTTTGACCAGGCAGGGTGACAGCACGGAGGCACAGTTTTTAAGGACAATAGGAGGCACTCCATCAGGTCCATAAGCCATCTGAGGATTGAGGCCAGAGGGCATAGAAAACATCATTTTGAAGAATCTTTATAACAGGCATAAAGGAGTCAGAGGGGGGATGAGTAGGAGGAATATGCCCATAATCGTCCAGAGTGGAGTTTTTAGAAAAAGTTTGAGAGAAGAGTTCAGCCTTAGAGATAGATGAGACGGCAGTGTTGCCTTGATGGTTGAATGGTGTTCTGGGTGAAAGATAAGAACATAAGAACATAAGAACGTAGGAGTCTTCAAGAGGCCGGTAGGTCTGCACAAGGCAGCTCCTTTGAACCTAAGCTCCCGTGTATCGAACCCCACCTAATATCGCTGTCCATGAATTTATCTAATCTATTTTTGAATGTGACAGTTGTATTGGCACTCACCACATGACTGCTAAGCCTATTCCACTCATCCACCACCCTGTTAGTAAACCAATTTTTGCCTATGTCCCTGTTGAATCTGAATTTATCCTGTTTAAACCCGTTACTTCGTGTCCTACCCGGTCTCGTACCAACATAACCTTACGAATATCCCCCTTATTAAAGCCCTTCATCCATTTATAAATCTCGATCATGTCTCCACGCACCCTTCGCCTTTCTAGAGAATGCAAGTTTAACTGTTTGAGTCTTTCCTCGTATGGCAAGTTTCTCAACCCCTGAATCATCTTAGTCATCCAGGGAGCATATAGTGTAGGTACGTGTTATGTAGATATGAGCAGCAGCAGCTGCAATAGAGTGTTAAAGTAAGAGCGGACTGTGTGCTATGTCGTTGGATATGAAGAGACACGTACCTCCCAAAGGAGCTTGTGTGGGATCATCTGGCGCAAATATGGCACTGTAATTGCGCGGGGGAGGATGAACGTATGATCCTAACAGTGTCTCCTGTAGGCATATACACTGTGGCTGGGAGTCTTTGATTAGGACCTGGAGTTTTTCCAAGCTTCCTCTCAACCCACGGCAGTTCCACTGTATTAGAGTGAATTTTATTTTTGTTTCTTCAGGACGCCACCGGAGTGGGACATTCATGGTTTCACACCGGGCTTTCGCTGGAGGGTTAGCCCCAGCGCCAGTGTGCTCCCTTTCGGCCCAGTGGCCGATGAGACAGACCGGGGAAGATCCAATTTTCCCCGGCCTCCCGTGCCTACCGGTGACTTACTCACCTTGCCCCCCCCAACCTTCCGCCACTCAGAGGAAGCAGCAGGGGATGATGGCACGGGTGGAGCCTCCTGCACAGACTGTGTGAAGGCGGGGGTCACGGGTGCCGGCAGGGCCGCACCGTTGCCTTGAGCAGCAACAGTCACCGGCTGACGGTCACCCGGAGCCACTGGTGCAGGAGTGGCGTCCGCAGCCGACACCAGGGATTATCCAAGCGACCCAGTGGCGGGATTCACAAGCTGTTTCCTTTGCTGTAAAAAAAAAAAAAAAAAAACATTCAATTCCCACTCTATATGGACATATAAAATCTACAGCCTCACTTCTCACAAACCATCACTTTACTTTTGTTGACATTTACTTTCAGCTTTCTCCTGTTACAGACATTATCAAAAACACTGACCAAATTTTGTAGGTCACTTTCATTTTCTGCAATAAGCACTGTGCCATCAGCAAACAGTATCGAATTCAGTACCCAATTCCTTCCCTCAATAAGTCAGCCTGTGAAATGATGAAGGCTGAGCACCAGGCAGGGAAGAGAACATTCCAGCAAACTATAATGTAAAAAATGTAAAGCCAATAAAATATTCCTGTGGAATGATGAACAACTCATGATTGTATAGAGCCTGTGGCAGCCAGCAACATAACAAACATTTTCTTGTCATGAAAATGAGCATAAATACTCACTTTAAGGCAGTTCACACAGCTACAAAGAACAAAATACAAAATGAACAACATACATCACAAGACAAAGCCCCTGTTTAGAGTGTTGGCCACACAGTGTTAGGCCTTGGCACAAGTATGAGCGAGTATTAACATGCACAAGGTGTCTTTACCATCCTCTTCCTGTGAGGAGAGAAACCAAGCATGAGTCTTGGCAGGGAATTATTCAGTGCTATTTGTCATGCCATACATTCCTCATGGGAATATTTACAAGTTCATCACATGCAGCAAAACCATTCTTTCTTGCAAGGCAAACAGCTGAGGTTTTGCTTTATTGTAATGCCTTGAAAACTAAGGACACCTTCCCTGTACAAGATACTACGGAGATACTTAGTAGCATAACTGCTTTTTAATGTATATGAAACTAGTCCAGAATTCTCCATTTCCTGCCTCTTGAGCCACGAGGCTGGGGGAGTAAGGCTCAGCACTGCCCACAGACTGGCTGACCAACTCCAGGGCTCTCTCCAGGGCCGAGTCCTGGCCAGAGAGGGGACCATGGGCAGCCTCCTCTAACCTGAGTCACCTCTACACCCACCACTGAATGGGTATCAGGTATTAACAGGGGCTGTGCCCTTCCTCCCCAGGGGGCGGGGGTCTAAACTGTATGCGGAGATCCGTCACTCATGAGTTTCATGCCCTCTCAGGGAAGATAGTGACGGACAATCTTGAGTCTATTGTGTGATGAGACCATGGTGAATTACACACACACACACACACACACACACACACACACACACACACACACACACACACACACACACGCACACATACACACACGGCCCGGTCACTCAGTGGATAGAGCGTCTGCCTCACAACCAGAAGGACCGGGGCTCGATTCCCTGGCCGGGTGAAGATAAGTTGGGTTTATCTTCTTTCACGTGTAGCCCCTGTTCACCCAGCAGTGAGTAGGTACGCGACGTCAGGCAAGGAGTTGTGACCTCGTTGTGGCGGTGTGTTGTGTGTGAGTTGTCTCAGTCCTGCCCAAAGATCAGTACTACGAGCTCTGTGCTCTTCCGCAGGGGAACGGCTGGCTGTCTCGAGAGAAACGCGCAGCAGTATGGAGTATGCATCTCATGTGTGGGGGGGCTCCACTCACACAGCTCTTCTGGACAGAGTGGAGGCTAAGGCTCTTCGTCTCATCAGCTCTCCTCCTCATACTGATAGTCTTCTACCTCTTAAACTCCGCCGCAATGTTGCCTCTCTTTCTATCTTCTATCGATATTTCCACGCTGACTGTTCTTCTGAACTTGCTAACTGCATGCCTCCCCCCCTCCCGCGGCCCCGCTGCACTCGACTTTCTACTCATGCTCATCCCTATACTGTCCAAACCCCTTATGCAAGAGTTAACCAGCATCTTCACTCTTTCTTCCCTCACGCTGGTAAACTCTGGAACACTCTTCCTTCATCTGTATTTCCTCCTGCCTACGACTTGAACTCTTTCAAGAGGAGGGTATCAGGACACCTCTCCTCCTGAATTTGATCTTCTTTTCGGCCACCTCTTTTGTTTTACTTTAGGAGCAGCGAGTAGCGGGCTTTTTTTTTATTATTGTTTTCTTTTTGTGTGTGCCCTTGAGCTGCCTCCTTTGTTGTAAAAAAAAAAAAAAAAAGACCAAGAGGTGAATTACACACACACACACACACACACACACACACACACACACACACACACACACACACACGCACACACGCACACACACACACCCCAGTAGGTAGGTAATATTTTGTTAGTGTGTTCATGTCACAGCTGCAGACCTTCCCAGGAATCAGGACAAGGTGGAAGGAGGTGGTTTTCTCTCCTTGCTCTACAGAGTATGAACCAACATGTGCATCCTCAGAAAGTCACTGAGCCAAAGACAGTCTTACCAAATCCTACACAAGACTGCCTGACTACTGCCCGTCAAGAGGCACTGCGAGGGATGACAGCCGTGGCACTCACCAACAATGCTGAGCCTGGCGCGGGTGGTGATGAAGGTGCCCACACCCAGGGAGGTACTGGTGGATGCCCTCGTCAGTCTGCTCCGGGCATTGACCCAGGTGAGGTGCAGCGCCCCGTTGGGCACCATGCACCTGCAGGGAGGGACGAGGTGCAGGCCAAGGTGTGCTGTAAGTGCAGGGAGAGGTGAGCTGTGGAGGTTCTGTGGTAATAATAAAAGGAACAGAGGAAGGATGCAAAAATAAATAGGCAAGAAAGAAACCAAAGAGAGAATGACAAGACAGAATAATAATAAAACACAAGGCAAGAGAGTGAGGGAGGCAGGAGAGGAGGAGGCTCTGGGTTCATTCTTTGATGTTCTTGGCCAACACACTAAGACAAGGTGGCTGAGCTGCATGAAGGTGGACAAGATGGGTGACCACACGTCCTCTGTGTGTACTTGAGGCCACTTCCAACACAATAACATTGAATTTAATTCAGTTTAAATACTTATTGTTGATTAAAAGATAATACAGTAAAATTCTAAGGACATATAAACATGTTTCATTTTGCTTGAGGATCAAAATAGGTTTAGAAAATATTATAGGAAAATGTCTTCAGTACATTATACTGACATTGGTACCCATATAAATGAAGACTGTGCAACCTTATACATTAGGATATTAAATAAAGATAGATTTATAGCCCAACCTAGAGGAGTTTCTCGCTGAAGACTATCACATGACCAAATAGTAACCTATCACCGCTGAAATAGTAATATTTCCCAGCATTTTAAAATTTCAGAAATGAGTAATAATAATGAAGAGTTATCAGAGTGATGCTTAGCAAATACAATTAAAAAAAATAGTGTTAGTCATTAGAGTGGGTTGGGTGTGATTCTAGAGTTTTACCAATGCAGGTAAGGCACACCCAAAGTTACCTTCTGTTCATCTAAAATTTTGTAACACGTCCAGCCAATGAGACTGAAGTATCCATTGTGAGTGTTATAACAGCTAGAGCCCTGAGGGGGAGATCAAATCCAATAATTTTGGTCATAAGGGCGACGTACAGCTCCTCTCATCAGCTTGGATGTCTGGGCCTGAGGCGAAGGGTTGCTCCAGTCCTTGTAGCTGTGTCTCTCTCACAATGAATTCCATATCAGGACAACAGGAGGGCATTTATGACAGCAAGACACACACACTGCATGTCTGGCACAAACCTGACCAACGAGAGGGTTTCCTCCTAAGACGAAAAAAAAAGGTAGCACAACTCTATCTTCTCAGCGGGCTTGCAGGAAATTCATAAATTTTGTATCCCCTCTGTGGCCTGTTGCTACAGCCAAAGGCAAGGCTGCAAGGAGTTGCCACATTAAAAAGCAGCCAAATCCGCTTCCAAAATAGGTAAAATTATGTTTTTAATACCTCGCAGTGTTCGATGGGCCACTAAAAGCGACCAGCAGCTTTATACACAGGGCCGCCAATGTTGGTTCTCTCTCTATCAAGGGACTCTACCCTGGCCTGGCACTCCTCCAGGGCTTTAAGGTCATCACAGGTGCCAGCTGGTCCATGCCACGCCGCCGTCACCTCACCGCTGCCAGCCTTATCCCCACAGGCCATTACTCCTTCCTCCACCCTGACGGCCAGACACACCCACACCCACCCCAGGCCATTACTCCTTCCTTCACCGTAACAGGCCTCTATGTACCGTTGGCTGCTATGTACCACCAGCTGCTATGTACCATCCATGGCTGCTATGTACCATCCATGGCTGCTATGTACCATGATTATAGCTATGTAACATTATTATTAATATAATTAATAATAATGTTTATTTGTTTGCCACGCAAATAGAGAATAGAGCAAATAGAGCTCTGCTCATTATTTGCTTCGAAAAGGGCAACTTAGGAACTCCAGTGGATCTGCTCACTATTTGCTTCGAAACTCCAGTGAACTTGCTAAGTATTTACTTCCTAACTCCAGTTACCCTTTTTATACTACCATGGCATCAGCACTGTTCCTTTGCTCAGGATGTGGATTGTGTGTTCGCCCTAGACAGGAAGCCCCTATCTGTGACGGATGCAACAAGTGGCGCCACTGCTTATGTGGTACAGCACTATCACAATCTGAGTACCGGAATATAGACAGACGATTGAAAGCTTGTCAAGTTTTCATGTGGTGGTGCCCAGACTGTCCTGACTGGATGGAAGTTTCAGGTACAATTATCTTTCTGTTTGTTAGGGGCCTTAGCTTTCTATTGCATGAGCATTTAGATAAGGATGGGTGGGAGAGGAGGGGTACTAATTTATCCCCATAGACTCTCTCTCTCTCTCTTCTACACAAACAGCCGTAGTGAGGACTCATAGGTCTGTTGTTGTTTGCCTTCCTTTGTATCTCTCTCTCTCTCTCTCTCTCTCTCTCTCTCTCTCTCTCTCTCTCTCTCTCTCTCTCTCTCTCTCTCTCTCTCTCTCTCTCTCTCTCCTCTGTATTCCTTTATGTATTTTGAAGTCATTTGTAGTCATTTAGGTTTAGTTGTAGCCCTTTGCATTACTATGTATGTACCTTGTTACTTACTTTCCTGTCCCACTCATGTTTTCCCTTATCCCTCTTATTTTCATTTTCCCCACTCACTGTACATTTGCTCATATTTTTTTACCCTGGTTTCAGGTGATGCCGATGATCCTTTTAATGCCTTCCCAGTCGAAGAGCAGCCTGCAACAATCAACAACACACCCAATGGCTTCAGCATCACACTTCCTATTGATGACATCACGCCAGCTGCAGAAACATCATTAGATGATGAAGCGTTACCAACAACGATCCTTGCAGACACTCCTGTGACCTACAAAATTGTTTCCGGTGGAACAAGAAAAGGCAGCTCTCTCCTCGCTGATTCTTTGGGTTTTACGTACACCAGGAAGCGAGAGTCATCTGTCTCAGTCACATGGATATGCAGCTACCGTGGTAAAAAGTGCTATGCAGCAATTTCACAGCAAATAGGAACAATGAACTTCAAACGTGGACACCACCAACACACACATCCTGAGGATCCTGGTGCTGAGCTCAAAGCATCGACACGAGCTTTCCTTAAAAAGTCTGCTTTGGAATTTCCATTTGCATCATCTGGGGAAATAGTAAAAAAAACACTCTCAAGCTGGGAAAATTCAGATGTTCCCTTACCAAATATAAACACTCTAGTCAGATGCACCAATCGCGCCAGGGAAGGACAACGTCCAAAATACCCTGAAGATATTAGTTTTGAATTAAACACAGATCATGTTCCACAGGACTTTCTTCAAGCTGATCTATTTGGAAATGGACAACAGCATCTCATATTTGCAAAACCAATTCAGTTGCAACACCTGTCCAAATCTAAAGTTTGGTACATGGACGGAACTTTTAAAATTGTTCGTACCCCTTTTGTTCAATTTTTAGTGTGCACAGTTTTATAAAGAAGGATGGAATTATGAAACAGGTTTCACTGTGCTTTGTCCTAATGTCAAGAAGAAAGAAAAAGGACTATGTAGCTGTCATAAGAAAAATTACTGATTTAACGTCAACATCTGTTTGTGAAGTTGTTTTGGATTTTGAAAGAGCACTATGGTCAGCAGTGCGAGTGTGCATTCCCGAGGCTTCCCTTCATGGCTGCTGGTTTCACTGGGCCCAAGCAGTGTACCGCAGAGTGAAGAGACTAGGTCTAGGCATTCTCCTTCACCCTGACGGCCAGACTCACCCACCCACCCCAGGCCATTACTCCTTCCTTCACCCTGACGGCCAGACACACCCACCCCAGGCCATTACTCCTTCCTTCACCCTGACGGCCAGAGACACACACACACCCCAGGCCATTACTCCTTCCTTCACCCTGACGGCCAGACACACCCACCCACCCCAGGTCATTACTCCTTCCTTCACCCTGACGGCCAGAGACACACACACCCCAGGCCATTACTCCTTCCTTCACCCTGACGGCCAGACACACCCACCCACCCCAGCCCATTTCTCCTTCCTTCACCCTGATGGCCAGACACACACACACACCCCAGGCCATTACTCCTTCCTTCACCCTGACGGCCAGACACACCCACCCACCCCAGGTCATTACTCCTTCCTTCACCCTGACGGCCAGAGACACACACACCCCAGGCCATTACTCCTTCCTTCACCCTGACGGCCAGAGACACACACACACCCCAGGCCATTACTCCTTCCTTCACCCTGACGGCCAGACACACCCACACCCCAGGCCATTACTCCTTCCTTCACCCTGACGGCCACACACACACACCCACCCCAGGCCATTACTCCTTCCTTCACCCTGACGGCCAGACACAGCCTCCCAGCCAAGGCCCTTACTCCTTCCTTCACCCTGACGGCCAGACACACCCACACACCCCAGGCCATTACTCCTTCCTTCACCCTGACGGCCAGACACACCCACCCACCCCAGGCCATTACTCCTTCCTTCACCCTGATGGCCAGACACACCCACCCACCCCAGGCCATTACTCCTTCCTTCACCCTGACGGCCAGACACACCCACCCACCCCAGGCCATTACTCCTTCCTTCACCCTGACGGCCAGACACACCCACCCACCCCAGGCCATTACTCCTTCCTTCCCCCTGACGGCCAGACACACCCACCCACCCCAGGCCATTACTCCTTCCTTCACCCTGATGGCCAGACACACCCACCCACCCCAGGCCATTACTCCTTCCTTCACCCTGATGGCCAGACACACACACCCCAGGCCAGTTCTCCTTCCTTCACCCTGACGGCCAGACACACTCGTCACACACCCCTCACAGTGCATCCTCCTCTCTGCCTGCACAGCCCCGTGTTGGCAGCAGCAGCAGGTCATCATCGGCACTGAGGAAGATGTGAGGGTCAGGAGGGCAGGAGAAGGTCGAGGGAAGAGGCTTTACAGGGGCGGGTAGCCACACACACACACACACACACACACACACACACACACACATGTTCTGTTGTTGTTGTTGTTGTTGTTGTTGTTGTTTAGGGCCGCGGTGATCTAGTCGCTCACATGAGCCCTGGTGTCGTCCTGTGAGGTCTTCACAGGCGCGTCAGCTGCCCCGTCTTCCTGAGGAAGGCGCAGGTGAGGCGGATGACAGCTTCCTGTCGTGATGGGTGGACGCCTGCCGCCGGCAGCAGCGTGGGCAGGTCAAAGGTGGTCACGTCCAGGGCGCGGAGTTGGTGTCTGAACACCACTCGCTGGGAGTGGTGGCGGGGGCAGTGCAGCAGAAGGTGCTGAATGGTGTCCTCGACGGTCCTGCACCACGGGCAGTGAGGGTCGGGGACGAGGCGCAGGCGGTGGAGGTGAGCGCCGAGGCGTGTGTAGCCCAGGCGGAGGCGTGTCAAGGCCACGTCTGGGACGCGGGACGTTTTTCTCACCCACGGCTGTGGGGAGGAGTCAGTGCGGTATTGGCCCATGGAGGTGATGCAGAGGGTGTCATGGGTGTGTCGTCCCATGTAGAGTGGCAGGTGCGGAAGATGAGGCGTTTGGCCGTGGAGAGTGGCAAGGGGAGCGGCGTGATGTTTACTTCCGCCAGGGCCATCTTGGCGGCGGCGTCTGCTATGACATTGCCCCTTATGCTTGAGTGTGAGGGCACCCACTGCAGGGTGATCTCCCACCCCTCAGATGTTAGGATGAGAAGAGCTCGCTGGATGGTGTGGGCTAGGGCCGTTGAGGATGTTGGGTGGCGGGAGAGGATGAGGTGGAGTGATGAGAGGGAGTCTGTGAAAACGACAGCCTTGCCCCTGCTGTGGGTGGTGTGGAGGTGTGTGAGGGCCTGGTGCAGGGCGTACAGCTCAGCCGTCAGTACATCCGTCTCGGGGGGGAGTCGCCACGTCCTGCAGATGGTAGTACCGGGGTCATAAATAGCTGATGCCGTGAAGGGTGGCGATGGGGAGTGGGAGCCATCCGTGTAGATCTTGAGGTGGTGGTGATAGAGGGACTTATCCATTTGGAGAAAATGTGAGGCTGCCACAATGCTGGAGGATGGTTTAGGGGGGAGGCCAGGCATGTGTAGGGACACCATGTGGGAGATGTCCACACACAAATCCTAAGTTAGTCGAGCTGACTAACTTTCCCTACTAGAGCCGAGGTGCCTAGAATGAGTGGCAAAGTTAGTCAGGCTGAGTAATATACTTAAGTCAAATTCTGACAAACCAACTAGTAAAGCTGAGTACGTCATTAGTAAAAAAAATCTGACTAACTAATTCATAATATTCACTGTTTTGACTAACTGCATTGATCAAGCTAAACATGTCCTTCATCAATATTATGACTAATTACTTCATACTAACCACACTGATCAGGCCTAGTATGACCTTTGTCAGTAATATGACTAATTAGTTCATAATATTCACTGTATTGACTAACCACATTGGTCAAGCTAAGTATGGCTTCCGTCAATAGTTTGACTAATTACTTCATTATTTTCACTGCTTTGAGTAACCCCTCTAATCAAGCCAAGTATGGCTTTCGTCAAAAGAATTTGACTAACTAGTTCATAATGTTCACTATATTGGCTAACCACATCATTCACACTGAGTATGGCCGTCATCAAAACAGCATGTTTGACCAGTTCCAAATGTGTTGTGAATATTGTTGATATGCAGAGCTGATCACCTTTGAGGAATACGTACCTGAATGTCTGGTCAAATACAGTACATGGTCCACTAACGATTGAACAAAAACAGTGTACCTATATGCAAGTCGTAAATCATAGAATACTGTATGGCCTTCAGCTAAAGGTCACAAAAAGAATGTACTAAGAAACCCGATATATTAAAGTGAAAAAATAAATTGTACATCTATTTTTGTACAATTAGAAAATAACATATACAGTACACATTTTCTAGAACTACATTTCATCAATATTAGAAATAGAATGACTAAAAGTAGTCAATAAACTAAATCCGTATTCATTTCACCACAATGTATATAAACTTCATACACATAGTACCACTCCATTATAACACTACACTTCATAAATATGTAATATGACAGTAGAAAAATACATACATGTAGCCATCTAGCTACACAAGTAGTGACCCAGATTTATATACACATCTGGACACCAGTCCACACTATGCAACTTTTTCTGTCAACTCGATTTTCGTGTTGCCGCAAAAATTTGCAGGCGACAGTGGCCATTAAAACAATTCATATAAAGTACAAACTAATTAGAACCTAAGTAATCATTATATTAAGAAATTTAAGCATAATAATGATAATAATAATAATAATAATAATAATAATAATAATAATAATAATAATAATAATAATAATAATATGAAAATGAAAGATAATCCTGATCGGTGATGATGTGAAGAAAAATAAGGTAAACATGGTTAGAAAAAATAAATATTGGTGTAAAAGCGAAAAAACAAAACCGAAAAATAATAATAAAATCAGCATGAACAACAAAACCAGAGCAGGGACAATCATGGTTTAATTCAGATCCAGACTTTTCAAAGTCATGCTGACATCATCCTCTGTGGCTACACAAAGTAATAAAACATTAAAATAAAATAAAACAATAAAACTTTAAAAACATTTAACAAACCATAAATTGACTAAGCAATATATAAGGGTCTTGATGACTCGAGATTATTTAGCATAGATTTGTTGTATTTAATGTATAGTGACTCTAGGATTCTAAAATCTGTCCTGCTGCAGGAACGTAAAATCTTGATATGTGAAAACTTTAAAGACGTATCACAAGACTTGGAGTTTTCCCTCACGGCAGAGGAAGGAGGGTTGAGATTGAGACTGTGAGTTGTGCTGGACTGACCTATACGTGCTCATCTACCTAGATCTTTGAACGCTCGTAAAGTGCTTCCAATATACCCTGCTTGGCAATCGGGACAAGTGTATTTATAAACGAGAGACGAGCACAGGGGAATCGGCAGGTCTCTTGCTCATAAATACACTTGTCCCGACTGTCAAGCAGGGTATGTTGGAAGCACTTAACGAGCTTTCAAGATCCAGGTAGATGAGCACGTAGTTCAGTCCAGCACAACTCACAGTCCCAACATCAACCCTCCTTCCTCTGTCGTGAGGGAACATTCTAAGGGCCGATTACACAGTCGCTGTTATGGTTTAGGATCAATCCGAGCCAAGGCTACACACGACTTGTCGGGGTCTTTTCGGCCATTTTTGGTAAGGGTTGTCCCCACTGAATTGGGACATTAGCTGAAAAGACGTCTGTGAAACCCGACAAGTTGTGTGTAGCCTTGGTTC
This sequence comes from Eriocheir sinensis, assembly GCF_024679095.1. Taxonomy (NCBI): domain Eukaryota; kingdom Metazoa; phylum Arthropoda; class Malacostraca; order Decapoda; family Varunidae; genus Eriocheir; species Eriocheir sinensis. The sequence goes on along the minus strand of NW_026111084.1, from coordinate 406,602 downwards.
AGATTGATCCTAAACCATAACAGTTACAGTGAAATCAGCCCTAAGTCTTGTGGTATATCTTCAAGGAAAGTTTTTTTTTTAACTTTGTGTAGCCAGTGAGGATGATGTCGGCATGACCTTGAAATGTCTGGATCTGAATTAAACCATGATTGTCCCTACGCTGGTTTTGTTGTTCATGTTGAGGCTGAGGTTTCCCCGCGACCAACCTTTCTCTATAAGAAAATTAATAACGGAAAAATATACAAAATAAAAGTAGGGAAAACAAAAAACAAATATGGTGTCCCATCCAGTCAGTTGCTCAACACATCAGGGTGTAGTGTAGACAGTCGACCGTTGCCAACTAAAGTTGCATAGTGTGGACGAGCCTTTAAAATCATTAACAGTTAATAATGCATGAAACCTTATCAAGACTAGAAAAAAAACATACAATTTATTATTTACCAAACAAAACTATAGAAAGTGAGAAATAATTTTTGTAAGTTACATAAAAAAAATCATGGAAAATTGGCTGAAAACAACAAACAAAATTCTTCTGATGCATCCATACATACTTCTAATACTGCTGTGTGTGTGTGTGTATTTACCTAGTTGTGATATACGGGAAAGGAGCTATGCTCGTGTTGTCCCATCTCCATATTGACTTTTGTCCAACTTACACTAGCTTTAAATTCATGAATCGGATTTGCACGAACCACTTCGTGCTCCAGATCATTCCAAAAGTCTACTAGTTGCTTGGATTGATCTGGAGCTCGAAGTGGTAGATGCAAAGACGATTCATGAATTTAAAGAGTGTGTGTGTGTGTGTGTGTGTGTGTGTGTGTGTGTGTGTGTGTGTGTGTGTAATTGACCAAATTCATGCACTCTTGTACCCCATTGCCATTTTTACTTCATTTAATTTGACCATTAGGGATTTAGATTTCTGAGTTTCTCCTTTTTCATACTTGATACCTAAAACATATGAGGATATAAAACTGGGGAAGTGTTTACAGTCTTTAGGATGTTCAATATTGTATACATACAATCCTGCTACTAATCCAGCTACAGCCATAGTAATGGATGTAGTTTCAGCTATGGGTGTACCATCTAGTAAAACACACTATTGAGTTGATGCATTAATGTCACCAACATGTTGAATGACGATGCTACGCTGCCCTGTTTGCAAATCTTCTTCTGGTACCTAAAGAAGGAAATAGCACGAGTTAGGGACATTTTGATATTTATTAACCCCTGCATTACTGGTGCCACATTACATTTGTTCCTGCGCATATCTAAAACAAAGAAATATAAACAAACAAACAATGTAAAGGGATTATTAAAATCAATCAAATTTCAAGCTCTAGAACGATATGTCAAATTAGATTATGTTAAGCAAAACTGAGGCGTGTGTTCAGAGAATGCTGTATGCGCCACATTGGGTGAAATTGAGTTAGGGATAGCCCCCACATCTCTGAGTTGTGAGGAATCCAGCAGTGTATATATATATGACTTAATCTGATAGCGATGTAGAAACATTAAATGCGATTTTCTCAAAATTAGCCAAGTAGCACATACGACCTTCTCTGAAAACACGCCTCAATCATGTTAAGATTAAATAGTTAGATGGTTTGTTTAGTTTGGATATAATATCGCAGATTTCCGGCCATGCGCAGTAACCAATGTAATATGACACTAAAGACTGATTATTTTGCATGCCCATAAACCAAATAATATGACACCAGGAGGGGCGTTAATCTTGATAACGCTAGGACTGGTGACTAGTGCTTCAACATTAAACTATGAAAATAGCCTGTATATATTGTTATAACAACCGCAGGTCATCGTCCCACAAAATGGTTATAGCCGCTCCCAGTCCCTTACGGGTTACAGGGTTAGTAATCTACTATACATTATGACAACGTTAAAAAAAAAAAAATATTAATATATTTGCCACAAAACTAAAAATATTAAAATTTAACCTGAGTAAAGAGAGAATCTTTCCTTTCGCCAAGCAGATGAACAATTCCCAGCAGGACTAAGCAAGCATCTGGTGATAAAGAAGTACATAGGGTGCATAATAATAACCAAACCCAATATTAATAAAATTAAAGAAATGAAGATATTAACAAGACAAAGTATATTCATGTAGTCCATCCACTTTAATGATCAATATACAATTTGAAATTACATAACTTCTCATATTCATGCAATAAACACTTTACACTTTCTTCCCTTAGTCAATAGTGAGATGAGCTACACGAAGACGAGATTAACATTCGGTGGGAGTGCAGGTACAAGGTGTGTGTGTGTGTGTGTGTGTGTGTTTGTGTATATATATATATATATATATATATATATATATATATATATATATATATATATATATATATATATATATATATATATATATATATATATATATATATATATAAACATGCAACTCAGAACTTAAAAACAAAAATAACCCAAATAAATTATAACCTTTTCATTGGAGAGCATATTGAGTTTTATTATGCGTACTGTAAAAAAAAAAAACATATGAATAAAAAAATAATAATAATGCAGATGCCAATTTGCTTTTATAGTATGCAGTGCTGGGCATCTCTAACGAAGCTCAATTGTTTGTGCCTACGTGATTAATTTTAAGAGTGTAAATTTTTGTGGGAAATGCAAAGGACATTTGTTTTTACTCAGCTATTATTTGTAAGAGCTATCCAGGTGAAGTCTGCATCGTCTGGATTAACACCATTGAAAAATTTAAATGTCGTACATATTTGTTAAACAGAGTGATCACAATACTAGATATCCCAGGCTTAGTGTGATATGTCGGGACGTACAGTTAATATAAAGGAACTTACTTCCAGTGTATCACTCTTAAAATTTCTATTAGCGGATGCGACTGTTAAAGGGAAACTGTGGGGAGAGAGAGTAATACAGAGATTGACTGCTGTACATTTATATCATATGCTTGCATCACCTACGTTGACAACATATTTTTCCACGATACCAGTTTAAAATATTACTTGACTTCAGCATACTCACATTTACTTTCATCATGATGATAAAGTTCCAATAATGTCCTCAGGTATAGTGGAACAGACTTCCGCTTCTTCAAGAGGGCAATTACTGGAAGTTTGTACTTCTCTAATCCTCTCAGAATAGATACTCTTGGGTCTGGTTCTTCTGCTCTAGGCTTAAGTCTCAAAAACTCCTTCATTACCTTAAAAAAAATATCAAAAAAATTATATATATATATATATATATATATATATATATATATATATATATATATATATATATATATATATATATATATATATATATATATATATATATATATATGACGTTCACTGGTAATCATTTCCAACAGAATTAATAAACTAATAATACTCATACATAAATGCCATACTTACACCATCAAAACTTTGAATCCATGGGTACATATCAATGATTCCTGATACCGAAACACCCTCAGAGACTATTTTCCTCCGTCTTTCAGAAAGTGTCAGCTTCATCAGGCGTTCGACCTGAAGGAACAACAACAAATAAATAAATAAATTGAAGAAGTTTTTGCTATTTATTGACATTATTTATGGCCAGTATCCATTCCTCATCTAGTAAAGCTGACAGAGGGAAGGATACGATTAAATATAACATTCACATTATATACTGATATATCAAGTAATATAATATAATATGCAGAAATGACATACCTTCTCTTTATCAGGATCCCTCCTCGACCACTCTAAGGCAAGCCATTGTCCTCATCTGATTCTGGTCTTGGCGGGAGGTAGCATTTTACTCCATACATCAATGGAGTATCAACCTCTGTTCCTACTGAGTGATCTTGTTTTCTCTTTTTTACCATGACTTCAAAAAGTTTTGAGTCCTGTCTTTTCCTGGAGTTTTGAAATTTTCGCTGAATTCGAAGCTTCCATTGCAGCTGTAGCTCGTGTTCCTCCAGCTCTGTGTCTTTTAAGATGGCAGGAAAAGCTATCAAAACAGCATTTGCCATGCTTCCATACTGTTCGGATGTTGGATAACTGTAGGAGAAGATGGTGTTTGAGATGATGTAATTACGATGGCGTAAGTCTTGTTCCCCTGCCACAGGGAAAATAACTTAATAAAAATTAGTCTGGGAAAAAATTTCCATATATTGGAAATTACAATGAACTTACAAGGCATTTTCAAAATGTGTAGTCACATGATTATAGATGCAGGTAACCAGATACCGCACATCTTGTTGCTCCAATGGTATATTTTTTTCTTGTTTAACCTTAAGGTCATGCGGTAAATACTGGATGGGAAGCTTGTACTTCACAGGGAAAGCAGCATGATCGTTTCCATCAGATCTGACAAAACAACAAAGACATGCAATGTCTGTGGTAATTGACTCATCTAATATGTTTTTGTTAGATATTTTTGGCTATTGTACATTTTAATACTCAGCTAGATATTGTTTTTCCTTAAAATTTATTGACAAATTTACTAAACATCAACAGTAACTAATGTAACTAACCTAAACTGTGTAGATCCAGAACATACAGCTGGTACAGTATGTGATGTGCTTGCTCTGTGCTGTACAGCATCATCTGCCTGTGGTTGTTTGGTAAAAGCTCTGGGACTAGAGCTGCTGGAGCTTAGATCTGGCTCATCCACAGAAACTACTTTCAGTTTATGTATTTTATTTTCCTCAAAAGTCTTAATGGTGTCCTCGTCCAGATCTATCCAGTCAGAAAAATTTTCCTCCTCAAACAAGTACTGAATCAAAATTTCCTTTGGCATTGAAGAAAACTTCTCTCTTATTAGACTTCTTACTCCACTAAGAGTGATCGAATCAGAGGGCAAAGACAATAATTTCTTGTGCGGCAAAAATGTTACATGAAGCTTAATCATCTCTGAAATATAGAATCAGTAAAGAAAAGGTGTGGACAACAGTTTGAGACCACACACACACACACACACACACACACACACACACACACACACACACACACAGTTTATAGTATTACATGATATCTAACAGTAACAAAAAACAAATCATCAGAGATCAGATACACTGAGCTTGGATGTGGATCAGGCAGCTGATTGATGTTAACAACAGTTTCCCTGCAAGACTTTTTAGCCTTAAAAGAATGAAAGTGGGCACAGTAATCAATGGTTTCCATTAGGAAACAGTGCAGGAAAGGTTGCCCATTGATTAAAAATGTTTCTTTAATATATCCAAAAGATAAAAGGTCTCCAATTTGTCCAAGAATGACACTTAATCCACTACTATAGGTAATGCCTCTATATGTTAAGGACTTTACTGCAAGTAACTGCTCCACTTCATGTACTGTATGTATAAATTCTCTAACCTCAGATGGCATGTCACTCACATTTAATGAATAAGCTTCTTGATGTTCAATTTTGTTGGCATCTAAATAGCTTGTAAATGGACCCTTTGTTACTTGGTGCATTTGATGTCTGTGTGCCAAAGTTTTGCAAATGTTTACCTTATTTTTGGTAATGCGGTTTATGGCTTTAAAGTAGGAATGCTTTCCTTCAAAGCGCAAAGTCCAGCAATGAACAAGAGGCCCAAACTTAAGTGTTTGTTGAGGATAATGGGTCATGTAATGCAACTTAGGCTTCATTGCTTGATCAGGAAATTCTAGTTGAAATTTGTCTATGAAATCAGTAATACATTCTGCCATTATAGTGACTTCATGACGATAAATTGAAGGAGCACATATGTAGTGTACAGCATCAAGAAGCTTCAAAAGTACTTCCCACTTTGAATCTGAGACTGGTACTTTATGCCCCACTAACAAAGGAAGTAACCTCAACAAGCACCACATTTGTGCTGCTTCTTGCTTAACTGTGACTCTACCACCAGGAGACACATTGAGTGTACTTGGTTTGCTGACTTTATCAGAACCGAGGTAAGGGAAGTGAGCTACTCTCTGGTTTAGATATTTTGCTGTGAAAAAAGCCCTTTGTAACACAGTAGTTGATGACACATTGGAGAACATCACAAAATACTCCCTCAAACAAATCATGTGCTACATCAGAAGGCAATCCAGATGTAACATGGAAGTTCTTTAAGGTGTTTAACATTGAATCACTTTTCACTCCATATATGATTGCTAGACTTTGATCTTCAAAAACAATGTTAACTTGCTCATTGTGTCCAGTTTCAGTTCGACTACTAGCTAATGTCATAGGGTTACTATGTAACTGGGACTTGGTAATCATGCAAAACCGACACACTCGAAAGCTATTAAAACTTTCGATAAAGCCTCCTATGGCATGACTATCAAGATTATCACCAATAACCACAGCAACAGAGCCTCTAAACCAGTGAATGCCATCTGAACGAGAAACTAAAATTCCCTCGTTTTCAAGAATCTTCAGATCAAATAGAAGTGGCTGAAGGATTTCATGAAAGGTATACCTCTTAAGAACAAATGATTTGAATAACAAAACCAAGTTAATATGCTTTAACTGGGTTCTGTACTCCGGTGGTAAATTTCCCAGAGTCATGTAGAATGCACCCACTCTGTATTTTCTTACTTTAGAGCCTAGAGGATTAACCACAGTAAATTCATCATAATATAGCATCAGTTGCAGAGCTGTGGGATCAGTACCAAAAAGAGGATTATCTGCAATCATTATTCCGTCACACAGATCTCTTAGAACATGGTCTTTACTTCTGTGACCATTAATTACCTCATTATAAACATCTTCATATTGGAGGAGATCTTTCAGTGTTTCTAGAATAGGAATATACTGACAAGATGATGCCATGCCAAACTCATCATTTCCTATTATGAATTCTTGGGGCTGAATAAAGTTAAAATGGGTTTTGACATATGTATCAAATTTACGTACTGATCTTAGAGCATGGCATGAGGCTTCTGCGTTTGATGTGGTACTCATTAAATCAGTTAATGTTTTGGGGTCTATTCCATTATCTTGCAATATACCAATTACTTTTGTCATAATTTCACCCTGCTGCAGAGCCAAAAGGTCTTGCAGATGATTAGTGAAATCTTTAACTGCTAAAGAAGGGAGCCGTTGATCCTCTCTCAGTGATAATAGGCGTGTGACTATTTCATGGGTCAAATTTATATTTAGTTTTGGTGAACTACATTCAGTCCTCATATCACTTCCATCAGTAGGTAACATTTTCTCAGTATCATCAAGAACTTCATTCTGGACACCTGTTGTAATTTCTGAATCAAATTTATCTTTAAATCTATTAAGATGGCAGTGATAAAACAATGCATGATGTGAGAGAATGTGCCTACATAAACACCTTACAGCTTTGCATGAAAAACTGCACCCATCAATATCACAAGCAACTCTAAATGTTGGATCTGGTGAGTGGACATACTTGTAATGATGAATTAAGCCCAGAAATTTTCTTGTTTTAAACATACACAATTTGTAAGTAAAATTTTTTGTCTCAACATTCATAATGTCAAATATATTAATAATACATAAGTAGGTGCAGAAAGTAAAATATTAACATTCACACTGTTGTCTGAAGAAGCTAAACTATAAGCATTCACACTGTTGTCCTCCACCTATACTTACTGAAATTTAGGAGTTTTCAATCTTTTTTTTTATCATCAATAATAGTGTTATTAACAGTCTCTTTAGAGGATCACCAAACAAGGCAAGTGAGCTTTCCTGGTGATGATATTTTCTATATTTTCAGCAGGTCATCACGTCCATATTTTCTAGTCCTGGGAAAGAAATACTTTTCATTAGTTCTTTCAATATGGTCTCCTACATATAATACAGATCAGTTTGCTGCAAATTGAGTCCTGTATTCCTCACAACTTGCTTGTTCATATGTCAGTTCTCCATAACTATCAACATTCAGCCAGAGTGATTAAAATGAGAGAAAAAAAGAAGGCAGTGGTGGATCTAGATTTTTTTCTGGGGGGGTCACTACAGGTAGGTACTCTGCTCACAACCAAAATTTCTTGGTTGAATAGATATTTCAGGTTTGATTCCCGAGTTCAGCAGGCAACCCATAACGTCATCACCTACTCTGTAGAAACACAATTCTATATATCAATCTTGGGCTAACTTAAACAAAGACTTTTGATATTTAACATGCATATAATGACGTTATTGATAGCTAGTGTAGTACAACACTGGAATACAGTATAAAGACTATAAGACAGGCCACAAATTCAAGATAACAGGAAAATTGATGCCAGATTCACCAGACAATAGAATTCTCTAAGTCAACTTCTTTTACAACGGCGCTGGCGCAAGTACAAACAATCATTTAAAGTTTTATGCCATGGTTGTGATGGAGTTCAGGCCTTCCCACACCTTGTTTATACTGTTGTGGTGGATACGGTGAGAAGAATTGGGGTTCGGCACATCGGCGCAATATATCGGGGTACATAGATTCAGCCGGGGTTTTCTATGTTTTTACAATCAATAGGGTAAGGTGGGAAAAGTTGCCCCCCTTAAGAGAGATTGCCTGTAGTAGCCACATTTTTTGCAATAGAATTTAAAAAAAAGTTATGTTGAAAGCTTAAGCTAAGGCCTATCTATGGTATATAATATATACCATAGATAGGCCTATCTATGGTATATAATATATACCATAGATAGGCCTTAGCCTAAGCTTTCAACATAACTTTTTTTTTAAATTCTATTGCAAAAAATGTGTCATAATAATAAGGTGTAAATCATAATGAGTGGTTATAATATATACTATATATTATAACCACTCATTATGATTTACACCTTATTATTATGACAATTTAAAAAAAATAATAAAGGGGGCTTCTCACCCCACATGTGGGGTAATACGCCCACTGGGTAGGCCTTTTACCCCACTCCGGCTTATAATAATGAAACTCACAGAAACATTAGAAAAATAGTTTTTTCACATTATAAAAATATAATGTGTTCCCTTTTTGAAAACTATAGCCTATAAATCTCTCTTGATGTGAAATATAGGAGCACAATCAAATTTGTCTCTCCTAATGAACAGAATGTAAAACTAAACAATTAATTAATTTCTAAAGGTATCCTCTTCTTTTAGACTGGTAATATTAGACTAGCTTCCCTTTCTTCTGAATTTTTGTAACAAAAGGAACATCTACTTTCATGAAAAGTATATGGAACTAGATATTCAATTAATTTGATAAAATATGTCCTTTCTGTTGAATATTGATATCTGAAACAGTTAAAAACACCAACTTCCTTTTAATCTCAAACTCAAAAGTGTTCACTTATGGATGCCTCCCAAAAACTTAAACAAGGTATATTTTTAGCAATACTGTAATGCCTAATCAGTCTCGCAGTTTTGACATACGTACAGATCTAGGCCTACTCCAGTTTTGCATTCTGCATGTGGCCAGTTTTCTACAACCCCAACATTGGACCCATTTTTCTGAAGGTCTGCTATTAGCAAATAGTTCCCCACACACCAAAACAAGGCCATTTGCTGATAATGCGGTAAAAGGCCCACATGTGGGGTAAAAGGCCTCCCTGTGGGCATCTTACCCCAAAGGCACAGGGGGCCTCTTACCCTGGCAACTCATATATACACAAAATGTCACCATCTTTCCTACAAGTAAGTAGACAGAGTATAATGACATGCAATATGGTCTAGACATCTTAATTAGAGCAACTATCCATAGCCATCAGGCTAACTCTTAAGTTCTTTGTCGTTAATTAGGTATCATTAAAATCACTGAAAACTTACAAGAAATTAGTCAAAAAGAAGAAATGTTCCCTTGTGGCCAGAGCAACTGTCCATTGTTTACTCCAGTAGTTCCTGTGAGCACAGCGAATTGGCGTTGCCTACTTGATAATGTGACTGCTTGAGAAAAGAAAGACAAAACCATGGGGGGGCCTTTCACCCCAGGGGGGCATCTTACCCCACCTTACCCTACTTATCATATTTTTACAAAGACTTGCCAGACGAAGCATTACTACATTAAAACATTGGCAAAATAATGTCTCAAGTACAATATAATTATAAGTGTACTAGTACAAATCATTTTACTGCTGTGACACTCATGACAATATTTATCAGTATACTGGTCATTTAGAGCATTCAGTCATAATGCATGGCATTCATATAATTAGTAGAACCGTCAAGGAACTTTATTTTTGTTAATTCTTATGTGATAAAGCAATAATTACTACTAGGAGGATTTTACAAGATTACTACTGCCAGCGGATATGACAGAGTAAACTCAGCGGTAAAGACGAACTGGTACCTTTCTTCCTATTTTCTTGAATTAGTGGACTGTCCTATTGTGTATATGCAGTATAATATCAACGGAAAACTTAATATTACCAAACAATTAATTTGAAATTATTATTTTCCAAATGACTTTGCATACTATATGCTCACATTTACAGTTTTTAAAGCTATAAATGTGTACTGTGCAAGCCAATGGTTCATTGTTTATTTTTGTTGATAAACAAACATTCCTAGTTGTGATCTCTCACTTTGTGTCACTTCTTGGTCATCCTTCACATGCTCTCTATGAAACAGATGATATAATTTTCAGGTATATAATGTTCCTTTCCCAGCTATGAGTTAATCATTCATAAAAAGCCATAACTAGTACAGAATAGTACTCATGACAACTCTCACCATTCCTAACCATGCAAGGTATTATGACTTTTTCCTTCCCTAATCTTTCCATGTGTGTGTGTGTGTGTATCCATTACATTCAACACACTGTCCCCTCAGTATCCAAAGTCTATTTTCATTAACCATAGGCTCCATCTCATATTTTCCTGGTATATCTAATAATTCTTCAATTTAGGTTTCCTGTTTCTTTCTTGTGATGAGTATTGCATGATCAAAAACCATCAAGGGTTAAGATTCGTTTTAGGTCCATGCCAGTATCTCATAACTTACCTTATGAAACATCACTATCTCTTCATATAATATCTTTTCTACAAACCTTCAACAGTCATGGAAGCTCTTTGAAAATCCAATTCAGGGACTTTTTTTACTCTTGAAAATAGGTGATAATGTTTACGAAACCGCGTCGCCTCCTCTGGCGACGGCCGCGGCGCTGCAGCCGGTGTTGCGAGAAATACTTCGTCGCTGAAGTAAGTCACATATACATGTGGTGGGGGTGTCGGGGGGGGCGCAGCCCCCCCGTTAGTAGGTCGTAAAGTTCGGTTGGAGTAGTTTAAATATGCTCCCCGACCCTAAACCCTCTGCGAGCTATTTTAAGGCTGCGGCGGCTGCAGCGTCGCCGTGGCTGCCGCCAGAGGAGGCGACGCGTTTTTGTAAACATTATCCCCTATTTTCAGGAGTAAAAAAAAAAGTCCTTGAATTGGATTTTCAAAGCGTTTCCATGACTGTTGAAAAGATATATGAAGAGATAGTGATGTTTCATAAAGTAGATTATGAGATACTGGCACGGACCTAAAACGAATCTTTACCCCATCAAGCAGCTTACAGCCATGAAAAACCTCTCCTTACTGCAATTCCCATGTTAACTGAATTAGGAAAAATAAATATTCTGAATACTACCACCACCATTTACCTGATTTAAATAACAAACCTGCATTCATTCCTCTCGAAATTGACTAAAAAATAATTACATTACTGTCTCAGCAGGGTGGCCAGGCGGCGAGGCGCTGGCCATGTAGGCAGGTCAGGGGCGCAGGCTGGCCCACCTCGCCCGGAGCACCACAGGGTCACTGTGGCACTTCCCGGGGCCCAGAGCGCCCTTGAGGGAACGGCAGAGTAGGGTGGGGGGTGGGGTAGGCAGGTGTCAGCGGGGGGCAGGTGGGCGTGGGGCGACACAGGAGGAGACAGGGGCGCAAGAAGGCGTGGGGCGTGTGGCACTTTGGTTGGTTACGTCGAGTCTTGATCTTGGCCTGGGCGCGCCGGGTTGTTGCGGAGAGTAAAATGTCGACATTATATATTTGCTTATTATGTTACTATATTATATGTTTATTTTATTATTGTACTTGCGTATTTCATTATTTACATATAAAAGAACGAGAGAATGCAGTTTAATGCTGCATACAGGGAGGGCATGCATGCTGTCTAATACTGCATAGAGGGAGGGGACCAATGCTTTTCCATGCTGCACAAAGACATAGAAACATCAATGCAGGTAGAAGTGGACAGGAAAGAAAGAACAATAGACCAGTGGGAAAAGGAAATGAAAGTGAAGATGGTAGAAGAAGCAAGAAAGCATGTGGGCATAAAGAAAATACTTACCTCCAACAGAAAACTAAAAGGATGGTGGGACACAGAAATAAAAAAAAGGTTGTAAACAAAAGAAAAGAAGTTAATAGGGAAGAGAAAAATTAAGAAGGCAGTAGAAAAAGGAGATGCAGAAAATAGCAAATGGGAAAAGAAATGGAAAGAATACTGTAAAGTAAAACAACAAACACAACAGTTGATACAAACAAAGATATCTAAATGGGAAAAGGAAAAGGCAGATGTGATTAACAAACTACCAAGAGGGGAAAGAGAGAGAAAGCTGGAAAAAGTTGAAAGGAGATCTGCAGCCCTTAAATTCAAGAAACATCATATTAAAAGGAAAGAAGGGAGAGACAGAGGATGAAAGAGAGATCAGCAAAATAAGAGAGGACTACTGGAAAAAAAAAATCATACAAAATAAAAATAAGAGTAACAGCAACATACGAATGATTTTCTTAGAAAAATGTGACAAATGATGAAACAATTACCAAAGAAGAAATAATAAATGCAGTCAGGAAATTGAAATATAACAAGGCAGCAGGTGTGATGGAATAGTAGCAGAACTTATAAAAAAAGGAGGCAAGAACCTTATATCGGCTATTTACAATTTATTCCAAACTGTATTTGAAACTGGAGCAATCCCCGATGGCTGGAGAGAAGGTAGGGTAGAATTGGTATATAAGGGAGGTGGAAAAGACAGGAAGGAAATAAGTAACTACAGACCCATCAGCATAATAAATATTCTTTATAAACTATTCGGATTAATAATCAATGAAAAAATACAACGGTGGATAGAAAAAGAAGAAGTCCTGGGAGAAGAACAAAGTGGCTTCAGAAAAGGAAGGAGTAGCTTGGAAAATATATATGTAATTAAGGAAATAATAGACAACAGTAGAAGAAAAAAAAAAAACTATACCTCGGATTCAAAGATATCGAGAAGGCGTACGATGCCATAAGTAGATAAAAATTAATAAAGCTACTTGAACATGTCAGAATGAGCAAGAAAATAACTGCTATAATAAGGGAGATGTATAGAGATAACAGAATTAAATTTAAGATTGGAGAAATGGAAACCAGGTGGATTAAAAATAACCTAGGAGTAGGTCAAGGATGCATGATGTCACCGACACTTTTTAATATATACATAGAGGAGTTATTTGCAATAATAAGAAAATCTGAAATTGGAATAAGAATGGGTAGTAAGAAACTTGGATGGCTGGGATATGCTGATGATGTGGTATTGATGGCAGAAAATTCAGAAGACATGGACAGACTGCTGAAGATTGTCACAGAATATGGAATGGAGTGGGAAGTGAATTTCAGTAACAGAAAATGTAAGATGATGGAGTTCAACACGGCAGAAAATGGACAGTGGATAATTGGAAACAACGTTGTTGAAGTAATAGAAAAATTCACATATTTAGGACTGGAAATAAACAAAGAGGGGGTGGGAGGAGATGTCCAGAGGAAAAGCCATGAAGCCAAGGCAAGAAAGATGATGGGAATGATAATGATGGCTGGCAGCAGAGAAATCAACAAGTATGAACATGGAAGATGCCTATGGAAAGGTATGGCAGTACCGCAGTGCCTCTATGGAGCGGAAGTGACCAAATACAGAAAGGAGGACATTAGAAAATTATAAACCATCCAGAATTCTATGGCAAGATGGTGTTTAGAAGCGCCCAAGAGTACAGCAGCGGAAGCATTACGAGGAGAGATGGGATGGAGCTCATTCAGAGGGAGAATAAGTACAGGAAAACTGTGCTTTATGAGGAAAGTTGAAATGATGAGTGAAGAAAGATGGGCAAAGCAAGTATACAAAGCTTTTAGAGATAAATCCCAATGGAACAGAGAAATAGTAAAACTCAAAAATAAAGAAGCAATGAAGGTACAGTGGCAAGAGCTGAGTATGAAGGATATTAAAAGTAAAATAAAAGAAAATGGTCACATAGAATGGAGAAATGACATAGAAACCAAAAGCACATTGACATGGTACAAAGGTAAAATTAAAATAAGAAGAGAAGATATATATAGCGGTGACTGGGCAGGAAAGTTGTTCTTTAAGGCCAGAAGTGGTACACTAGAAGTGAATGGAAGAAAATGGGATATAAATGAACAAGGATGTAAACTATGTGGAGAAGAAAGAGCAACTATTGGCCTTTTAACTGTTGAGTGCTGTGCTTTTAGGAAAGATAGAGAAGACAGGTAGCTGAGAGCATAGGAAGAGATGAGTGGGAGAGAAGGAAGGAGAATGACGACATGGGTATTAGAACAGTGCTAGGACTGACAGGAGACATGAACATAGACAGATCGACAGTGAGACACATGAAAACTTATCTGGTCAAGTGCTGAATTTAAAGAAAGACTCACACAAGAATAGAAGACAGAGAGACCCGAGCAGCGATCCAAAGCTGAAAGGGAACCAACAAAGAAGAGAAGAAGGAGAAGAGATGAATTCTGTTTCTAATGCGACGAGAGAATGCTGTTTAATGCTATGGGATGTGCTGCTCTGATTCTGCATGGGAAATGAGGCGAGTCCTGTCTTAAATGCTGCATACAGGAAGGAGAGGAATGCTGTCTAATGCTGCACAGAAGGGCTGGGTATAGTTGCCAGCTAAGGCATTTCTATTTATTCTTGAGGATAAATAAAGCACTGTACACGTATACCACGAAAAATACCCGTCTCTGTTTCACATACCGGTCAAGGTCACCACCACCACACAACGCAATGTGTTAAGAGCCTTAATTCACAGTCCCATGTGCCTCAAGTGCTTCACAGGTGGGCAGTACAACTCCTTGTCTCAAGTATCACTTCATTACGGAGATAAGCAGAGGAATAGGTGGGGAATATACCAGGAGGAGGAGATTTCCACCCGGCTGACTCACCTCAGGCCCACTTTTAATTTTGAAAATGCACTGAAATGGGCAGCACCCCTACAATTCCATGTACCGTTTATACACACAAACTTCAGCCATAACTACAGAACATAAATCACTACTGGAACAAAATGACTTACCAGCAATGAAGTGGTCGATGAAGCTGCAGCCTGCGCCTTGTTTCACCTCTGCTGCGGCTCACGTGGCTAGCCCGCCAGGCCCCGGATGCCTCGGGCGATAGTGGTGTACCCTCGCGGCGACAAAACCACAACTGATTTACTGAGGCGGTAGATTAAAATTCTTCCATTCTGGGCTTGATTCACAATAATATGTATATCCAGATCAATTTATTTCATACTATGCTACAAACATCAGACGAGGAGTGATTTCCTGTGTAAAGCAAGTGTTTAAACGCTTTTAACCGTGACTACAAGAAATTGGAGATCGAATTATATGACTAATACATTAGTCATGTTTTTTTTGACGAAGGATTTGACTAAGTTAGGTTTTGTGTGCAGCCAGGGCGGGATGGGAGAGTGAGGGCTGATAGGTTGTGGTGGTGGTGGAGTGAGGTGGAGAATGTGATGCACCAGTAGTGCCCTTACTATCAGGGGTTGGCGGGCTCCAGGGAGCCAGACTGGGGCGTGCTGATCCACCCCTGAGGTGCTGTACATCTTGGAGAGAGGGTGGGATGGTGGTAAGCTCCTGATGCGATGGTAGTGGTGGCATAGTACTTCCCTTCTGTGGGTGGCTAGAGGGGCGATGCCGCTTTCTGCATGGAGGGAGATGACTGGGGAGGACCGCATGGCCCCCATTGCTGTCCTCAGGGCGGCATTTTGGGTGGTGTCGAGTTTGGCAAGGGTGGAGGGGGCTGCTGCCCCATAGATGCTGCTGCCGTACATTAACTTGGCTCTGATGGTGGTGCAGTAGTAACGCAGGAGCAGCTCCCGGTCAGCCCCCCAGCGGATGCCAGCAATCCTCTTCATGATGTGGAGTTGTTTGGTGCAGGAGGTGATTAGGTAATTGATGTGGGTTGCCCAGGTTATGCGAGGCCCCTCCAGGCGCAGCCCTAAGAGGGTGTGTGTTCTGGTGTAGGGGACAGCTATTCCACTCAGAGATACTGTGGGTGGTAGTGGCAGCCTCTTTAGGGTGAAGCTCATGAGGGCACTTTTCTGAGGACTGATGGTGAGGCCCCAGGTGGCCACCCAGCCTTCGAGTGCTGCTGCAGCCTCTTGAAGGCGCTGCTGTGACTCTGCAGGTGTTGTTGCCCTGCTGACGATGGTAATGTCATCGGCGTAAATGAGGAGGTGAGAGTGGTAAGGGATCCGGAGGTCTGCTATGAGGATGTTGAAGAGCAGGGGGCTGAGTATAGAGCCTTGTGGTACTCCTCTTCGTATGGGGAGTGATGTTGACTTTGTGGCTCCTACCGCCACTTGGAATGAGCGCCCCGAGAGAAAGTCCCTGACCCAGGCGAGGGTGGTGCCAGTGACCCCCATGCTGGCCAGCTTGTAGGTGATCCCCTCGTGTGGTGCTGAGTCAAAGGCCCCCTCCAGGTCTACGAAGAGGGCTGTCATGACCTGGCGCTGGCGGTAGGTGTCACAGATGTGGTAGTCCATCTGTGCCAAGATGTCAAGGGTGCTTCGGTGGGGACGAAAGCCGCACTGCTCCTCCCTCAGCAGGCACTTTTCCTCCACCCACCACGACAGTCGGGTAGCTACTAGGCGCTCCATCAGCTTGCCGATGCAGGAGAGGAGTGCTATCGGCCTGTAAGCTGACGGAAGCGTTGGGTCTTTGCCGGGTTTTGGGATGGGGATGAGGATGGATGGCTTCCAGCAGGATGGAAATTCCCCTGTCCGCCAGCTGGTGTTGATGACCCTCAGGAGGTTGTCTTGGAAGCTTGGAGTGAGGTGTTGAAGGACCTCATAGGGGATGAGGTCATGGCCTACTGCTTTCCCTGCCCGTAGAGAGTCCTTCGCTCTGGTTGTCTCTCCCATGGTGAAGGGTTGTGTGAGCTCTGGGACACCCGGAGCTGTGATGGCATTGGTTATGGAGGTATGTAGATCTTGGGGTGGTTGGAGTGTGGGTGTTGATCCTATCTTAGTCAAGAAGTGGTTGGCCAGGACTTCAGCTTTTTGTCGGTCATCCAGCTGGGTTTGGTTGATGTCACATAGGGGGAGTGGTTGGCGGACCTTCCTCCCTTCCATAGCATGTAGGAACTCCCACGTCCTCTTGGTGGAAGAGGAAAAGGAGAGGGAGGAACAGTGGGAGCTCCATGCCCTCCTCTTGGCCTGGAGGATGGTCTTGGCACAGATGGCATCGAGGCGGCGGTACTCCTGGCCTGCCTGTGGTGTTGGTGTCCTGCGCCATATGCTCCAGGCTCGACGACGGGCCTGTACTGCCTGGTGGCAGTCACCGTTCCACCAAGCCTTCCCTGGGCGGCGGGGATTGCGGCGAGTGGAAGGCTGAATGCCCCGCTTCCTCCAGCGCCTCTTGGAGGGCTTGTGTTGCCTCCACTAGTGGTCGGGTGGATAGATTCGGGGGGCTCTTCAAGGCTGCCTGGAACGTCGGCCATTCAGTGTTTGTTAAGTTCCACCGCGGTAAGCATCCTGGGTGAGGTCTGGGTGTAGTCTGAGGGAATGAGGCTAAGATGGGGAGATGATCGCTTCCCATGTATGGGCCTGTAGTGAAGACAGGGGTGTGGAGGGCCGGGTCTCCGATAAACAAGTCTAGGACTGAGCCTACTCCAGTGTGGGGGTTGTATCTGGAAGCCAGACCTGGTGGGCTGAGGAGGCACAGGTGTGGTGAGCTTTGGATGATTTGAAAAAGGGTATTACCTGGGGGGTGTCTGTGGTGTGGAGGCAGATTAGGGTCCCAGAGGTGATGGTGTGAGTTGAAATCCCCCATGATTAACACTGGAGGTGGGAGGGAGGAGAAGAAGTGGTCCAACTCCTGGTGGGTGGCCACCCCACCAGGGTTGTAGCACACTGCCACAGTGAGCCAGCCCCTCTGAAGCCCAACCCTGGCTGCGGCCACCTCCAGGCTACCATCGGGCCACCTGGGAAGCCTGAGCTGTGTGTGGACTAGCTCTTCTCTGAGGGCAAGAAGGACCCCACCGCCTCTACCCTGTTGGCGATCCTCCCTAATAATGGCATACCCAGGTAAGGTGAGAGTAAGATGAGGGGGAAGCCAGGTCTCACACACCCCGACCACCGAGGGTAGTGTGTCCTTCAGGAAGGTTTGGAGTTCTTGGGTCTTCCTTAGGAGAGACCGGGCATTCCATAGGAGAACAGTGAGGGCCATTACTGGAGGAGCAATGACATGAGGTTGGAGACGGAGGGCCACAGGGTACGTATGATGTCCAGTGTAGGAGTACCCTGCTGGTATAGCTGGTAGCCCCTCATGAGGAGGGAAAATAAACTGGGAATGAATTCCTCCTGGCCCATGGGCGTGGGGGGGTATGTTGGCTGCGTGGCTGGCCTGGACTGGCCGGTGGAGTATGGTAGGGGGGGGGCGGCTTGATGAGGGCTGCTGGCCGTGTCTTGTGGTCCTGGGGTGTGACGGGGCTGAGGGGCTGTCGCCTCTGCCGTGGGGTGCACGGGTACTGAGTGGTGGTGGGGGGTGTGGGGTGGCTGGCGGACTTCCACCTCTGTTGTTGAATGGATGAGCTCTCTGATGGGCTCAGTTACTATCTGTGGTCTGCGGTGCTGAAAATGCTGCCTGCGCTGTTTGGGGGAAACCGGATCAATTGGTGAAGGGTTGTCGCCAAGGTCCGATTCCATTGGACCTTCATCCTCTAGGGTCTGGAGGGAGGCATACCTGTTGTTGGTGGTGATGCCAGCATAGGAAAGACCCTCCTGGACGTGTCTTGCTGGGAGGCGTGGAGGTGGTGGTGTTGGTTTAGGAGTAGGATGGAGCCTGGGTAGCTGTAGCTCCCGCAGCTGTTTGTTGGCGTCATGTAGTAGCATCCCCTCGTTCATCAGCCTGGTGTAGACCTGCTGGGCCTGGATGTTGAAGGGGCACCTGATGGACCTGGGCCCATGCGGGCCTCCACACTGGAAGCAGCGGTATGGTCGGGAGCAGGGGGTGTCCTGCTTGGAAGAGTGGGGGCCACTGCACCGACCACACCGCTCAGTCATGCTGCATGTGTTGATGCTGTGCCCTATCTTCAGGCACACAGGACATCGCAGGAGGGGGAGGAGGAAGGGTCGCGGGAAGAACACCAGCCCGGAGATGGATATCCTCACAGGGAGTGGCCCTCTCACCTTGAGGCGTACCCACTTCCCGGTGGTGGTCCTCGTCATTATGCGCGGTGGAATCCAGGTGAGCTCCACGCACTCACCTCTTCCTTCCAGGATCCGGAACGTATCCAGGACGTCATCTATTTTGGTGTCCTCCGCCAGCGGCCCCACCCTGGCGTACTGGTATTGGTCATCGTCCTTCTCAGCCCTCCTGCAGGTGACTTCCCAATCCCCCAGTTTGAAGGAAGGCTGGGAGAGTTCCGGCACCTTGAGGAGGTTATGCTCGTAAACTACTTTGATGAGGGCCGATCCGTTCCCCAGGGAACGGGTTTCCCCGTCCAGGATGTACTTCCCTATGGAGGAGGAGTTGAGGGCGTGCGACACCTTCCGGGGGTTGTTGAATAACTGCCTCTCCCCAGTCTTGATCCGGAGCAGGAAGGAGGCTCTGATGTACGGCGGAGGGGTTGGGAGGTTGGTTGGTGTGGGAGTCAGGTCCTCCTGGTTCTTTTCCGATGATGACGTCCTCTGGCGCTTGGGCTGGCGTGAGTCCTCAGCTTGAGATGGATCGGTTTGAGATAAATCCTCCATTTCTGCGGCAATGTTTTCTGCTTCGTTGTGGCTGGGTTGGTCGGCCTGCCCACCGGACTGGCTAGCCATGACGGATGCCGTACCTCCACAGGTCGACGAGGGACTCTGGGTGGTTATGGTTGCTCCTGAGTATTCGTGTGGCCTGCACAAAGGAGAAAAAGTTCCGGCCGTCCACACCTGGCGGCTGTCAGCGCGAAACTTCACACATGTTCTGTTGTTGTGCTGATGTTCTTGGGGTCAGCCTTTGCAACGGCCCCCCCTGATTTTCTTTATTTCGTGGCTTTCTTTTCTTGTCTTCTTTTCTATTCTTGGTGCTTGTTCCTTTTTTCCAGAGTTCACTCAGAGCTTTTTTCAATAAATTTTTATCAATGGTGTCACTGAAGAGGGGTTCTCCCAGCCAATTTTCTTTATAAGGCTGATCAAATATCTTATATTTCTGTCTTATTTCTTTTAGGTTTTCACAATACAATAAAAAGTGATGAAGATTTTCCTTCTCAGCACCACAGCCATCACACCTTACTGTTTCTCCTATAAATCTTCTTCTATCATTTAAATTTAAAGTGTTTGTTCTGCATTTAAAAAGTATTATGGAGGCAAATGTGTTATCATAGAAATCTTCTTGCTTTATGTCTGTTTTGAACTCTTTGCATAGACTCAGGCTGCTCTTTTGCTTAATTTCCTCTTTCCGTTTAGTGGCGTCAATTTCTCTTAATGTATTTTTTATGAAGTCCTTCTTAACAGTTTTTAGGTTGACCTGACCTAGGCCCGCTTCTTGTGTGATGTTGTGTATGTTCTTCAGCCAGTACTCCTTCTTGTGCTCCTCTCTTAGTCTGCTAAATATCTCTCCCACAAGTGTGTCGTCTTTGTGTAATAAACATTTAATATAACTGAGCTTATTTGTGTTCAACCTGGTGGTCTCCATGCTAGATGCTCCTATTTCACCTCTTAAAGTACTTGAAGGAGTGCCGGCCTTTTGTCCCCCCCCCCCCCCAGAATAGTTCGCCAGACTTTATTCTCAATGGTTTGGAGTTTTTGAATATCATTTTTTGAAAAAGTTACTAAGTCGGTGCCATACAGGACAGCTGGGATTGCCACATTTTTCCAAAAGGTTTTCCCAATGATCAATTTGTTGGTGCTTCTTGCAATCAAGGACGCTGTTTGATCACTTAGGCGCTGTGCTTTTTGTATTATGTCTTATTTGTATGTTTTAAAGCCGTTCCTTTTATTAT
The DNA here is from genome assembly GCF_024679095.1 of Eriocheir sinensis. Lineage (NCBI taxonomy): Eukaryota > Metazoa > Arthropoda > Malacostraca > Decapoda > Varunidae > Eriocheir > Eriocheir sinensis. The sequence continues at coordinate 385,489 of NW_026111084.1, read as the reverse complement.
CTCTAGTAACTCCTAAGTATTTTATCTTATTTACTACATTTATACCTCCTATTTCCTCTGGTTCGTCTTCCATGTTAAATATCATTATGTTACTCTTCTCTATATTTACTTGTAAGCCAGTGTCTGCCACAATTGTTTTTAGTCTGTCAATGTTCTCCCTTGCATCTGCTAATGACTGTGCCAGACTAAGGCCGTCATCAGCATAGAAGAGTGTGTTAATGAATAGATTGTCATGTTTAAATCCTATATTGGTATCATTTAATTTCAGTATGATCATATATGTTACTAATTTAAACAGTGTAGTGGATCCCGTACATCCCTGTCTAATGCCACTTGTTATGTTTACTTCCCCATAGTCTTCATTGTTTAATTAGTTTTGTTTTATCTTCTGAATAGATTTTTGCCACAAAGTCAATAATTTTTGGGTGGATTTTAAAAACATCATTGCCTCTATCAGCTCTTCTCTTTTTAATGAATCAAAGGCTTTACTGAAATCGATGGCAGCGACTATAAGCGGTAGTTTGTTTTTGTAACTTTGTGCGATGCAGTATTTCAATATCAATATGTTGTCTTATATTCTGTTTCCTCTGGTAAATCCTGCTTGAGTGTCTAGTGTCAAGTTATTTATCTCTAGATGATCTTCAATCTTATATCTTATAATGCCCATTAATAATTTGTACGAGACACTTGTTAAGGCTATTGGTCTTAATTTGTCTACTGTTGGTCTTGTTATTTTAGGGATTAGTTTAGTCATGGATATGATGGATAGAATCGGTGCAGAGGAGGATGACTAAGATGATTCAGGGGTTGAGAAACTTGCCATACGAGGAAAGACTCAAACAGTTAAACTTGCATTCTCTAGAAAGGCGAAGGGTGCGTGGAGACATGATCGAGGTTTATAAATCGATGAAGGGCTTTAATAAGGGAGACATTCATAAGGTTTTGTTGGTAAGAGAACCGGGTAGGACACGAAGTAACGGGTTTAAACTGGATAAATTCAGATTCAACAGGGACATAGGCAAAAATTGGTTTATTAATAGGGTGGTGGATGAGTGGAATAGGCTTAGCAGTCATGTGGTGAGTGCCAATACAATTGTCACATTCAAAAATAGACTAGATAAATTCATGGACAGCGATATTAGGTGGGGTTAGATACACGGGAGCTTAGGGTCAAAGGAGCTGCCTCGTACAGGCCTACCGGCCTCTTGCAGACTCCTGCGTTCTTATGTTCTTATGTTCTTATATCTTCCAACTCTCCGGAATGTCTGTTGTGCCTTCTATTAACCCATATATGCCCGTAAAAAATCAAGGTTCTTTGAATAAGTTCTATGTCTGAGATGTAGTAGAATATGACTCTACTGAATCATAACAAATGTTATTTTGCCCTTTTACTGCATAGTTTAGTACTTATTTGCAATATGACTTTGTTGCGATAACGCAACGATGGGCACAATACCACATGCGCGTGTTGCGAAAACGCAACGATGATCAATGCGGTCCTTAGCTTCCTTATACAGTTTTGTGTATTATACCGAATCGTAAGCAATGTCATTGCTTGATTATGAAAGGGTATAATTAAAGAATACTGTTTTGCGTTATTGTTTATTGAAAATATCTTTACAATAAGAAATTCAACATAAAACATGAATAAATCAATACTATACATAAAGTTTATATTTGCAATATTCTAACCATATATTGCGCTTTCCCTGTAATTAGGAAACAGCTATGGCCCCCATTATCTAGTACTCAACCTGTGTAAATTAATGGATTCTTTTACATTCAAAGTTATTAAAAATCAATTCAGAATTTTGTAAAATGAAAGAAGAATTCCTTGTCCTTCATGTTCACATTGCTAACCTACTCAGGCAGTACTTTTGTGGTAATCTAATGAGCACTTAACATGCAAGGGAACATTGCATTTGTTGCAAACATAGACAGTTTGACTTTTACCATGCCTACATCGGCGTCGACTTTCAGGAATACTCTTTGAAATATCATGCCCCTTATTGTCATATCTCTCCTCATCTGCATGTGCATTTTGAGCAGTAAGCATTCTCTGTCTGCCTGGATTACATGCCGGTACTCCATACTTCTTCAGCTGGTGTTGCACAACATGGCGCGTAAAAGCTAAAATATCTTCTTTATACCCGCCTTCCCGAGCAAATAACCATGCATTGTTCATACATACATTCAGCAAATATGATAGAATAGGGATGTTCCATTTTTTTCCTCGAATTGCGATACGGTACTTGGCTACGTTCTGGTCTAGTCTGTCTACACCACCCATGTTTGAGTTGTACATTCCAATTACTGAAGGCATGGGTATCACCACTCTTTTACGTTCAGCTGCTGACCAACGCTGAACTTGCTTGACGGGGTGCACGCCATAATGAGTAGATGCGATGGTAACCACACCATTATCATTCCACATTACCACTGAAATGCCCGAGTCTTTCTCAAGAAAATGCTCCTCACTTCCTCGTGAGAGTTTCTCAAACTGTTTGGCATTGCTCAGGGGACATTTTTCTGTTATGTTGCTACGAATGGTTCCAGTCGCAGAGTGTCCCCTTTCCTTGATTGCTTCCAAGAGTCTGATGGACGTGAAGAAGTTGTCAAAGACTAGAGAGAACTTTCTTCCGGGGTACTGAGACTCAAGTCTATCAAGCATGTTTAGAACTACCTCTCCACCTAGGCCATACATGTCTTTGTAGCAGCTGTCACCCTTCGTTGCATATTTTCCTTGATACATGTCAATGAAGTAAGAATATCCTAATGGAGAAGCTGCTACCCATCCTTTATAGCTCCAACGAATAAGTTTGTCACGGATGAACTGTTTAGTGGGATGGCCTCCGTAGTAAGGGATCATTGACTCATCAATAGACACTGAGGTTGGACCAAAGACTTCACCATACTTCAGGAAACGTTCATTTAGAATGTCTAGAATAGGACGCACTTTTGCAAACTTGTCCTCTTTATCAAGATTAGTGTTGTCGGCTGCATGAAAATGTTTCATTATTTCATCAAAACGGTTTCTCCGCACTGAACTTGCTATGAGCTCATTTCGAACATCAGGTTCCGTTGCCCAGTAAAGACGACGGCGTGGCAAAGTGTTGTAGCCAGAGAGCAATAAAATGCTAATAAACACTTTCATCTCATTGCATGACAACTGAAATGTGTGGTTTCCCTTTTGCACTGCATACATCACAGTATCTTTGGTCAGTCTCTCTATTGCAAGAGTGTCTAGGAACAGCTCAAATATTTCATGTGGTTGACGAGGTAGATCAGCTGTTGAAGGCCTGTAAGGGTAACTTGTAATTTTTTCCATGAAAGGAACATCATCCTCATGCCACTGTCTGATCTTGAGGTATTTTCTCCCAGACTTCCTCGAAATCGACTTTGAAGAACTAGGCTGTGGGGCATTATCCTCTTGCATGTCAACTTGCGGAGTTGAATCTTCTTGGAGACAAGGTGATTCATTGGTTCGGAGTTCAGCTTCACTCAGAAGCTGGGATCCAGGAAGATTTCTAATCTCGACATGATCTTCTTCACCAGAATCTTCATCAGTCTCATTCCCATCATCTGGAGGTGTTATGTAGATTGTTATTTGGTTTTCTGATTCTTTCATTGCACCTTTATCTTCTCCATCTGTGTCGTCCTCGATAGGCTTTTCAACTTCTTCTAAAATTTCATGCAACCTCAAAGGTCTGTGGGATAAAATGAACACTGAGTCAGTAAAAGTCGGACATAAAAGAAAAGTAATTGTTTTTATTATAAAGAGCAATTTTACTGTCTCTTCTCTGAATTTAGCTCTTGTTTCTATTGTATTGTCACTAAAGTTGTATGCCCACCGATGCGATAACGCAACACCCACAAGGGGCAGAGTGCCCATGGTTGCGTTTTCGCATCAGAAAAAAAATGCAAATTTTACGGATTCATACGAAGTACACAACACCACCAAAGTTTTACATACTATCAGTATTGGGTACTAGAATCCATAATCTTACGAATTACTAGTGAAGGGAGCTTAAGCCTAACAAAATACACGATACTTACTTCTTTTTGTGAGAAGTGATCGCGAGTCAAATTTTAATGACACTTCTAGGAATTCCTGATACTAGGCAGCTCTCTCAGGGGGAGAAAAATAAAACTGGACCAGTAGCTATGAGTGTCAGCTACACACTGGCGAGTTCAAATCCTCTGTCGCATTCTTTCCTGCGAGTACAAGTGGAAACATGTATAGGTATCTTTTGTGTTGCGAAAACGCAACCATGGGCTTATATGGGTTAATTTACTGTAACATGTTGTTAGAATTGCTGTCAGGTCATTATCCTTTGAGATAAGTTTATATACATCTGGCTTGATTTCACCTGGGCCTGCAGCTTTCTTGTCTTTCATCTTTTTTAATGAATTTTCCACTTCTTCATATATTATTATTGGGGCTTTCATTTTAGTTATTGCTTCATGTATTCTATATTCCATATCCAAATGTTCTCTCAAAACTCTGTGTGTTGTGTATGTGTGTGTATCCGTACTAATGTTTAGTTCAGGAGTGAGTGTATTAAACTGATCTTCATATATTTGTGAGTTTTCTGTGTTCCATACTACATTTATATTATTTGGGTGTTTATTGTATATATTTGGCCAGTAGTTTAATAGTTCTATTTTTATCTCACATTTATCTAGTTTTGTGTTATGTTCATGGTACAGACTTGTGTCTTTTGTCATTTCCTCCTTTCCCTTCAGCTTGTTAATTTTGTGTCACAATTTCTTATTACTTCTGTCATTTTTTATTTCATTAGTTTCTTTTATTTCGTCTTCTTGTTTGGCTTCCCTTACCATCATTTGAACTATTGTTCTTTGTTCATCATACTTTTTCTCTAGTTCAACTTTTTTTGTTGGGTCATTCCTTCTGTCTCTATTTATTTGTTTTCTTTTCTTTATCTTCTGTCTGATGTTTTCATTTATCCATACTGCTTCTATTATTTTCGCACTGTTATCCCTCTTCAATTTAAGTGTTCTTTTCATTGTTGTATCTGAGGTTAGTTTTATTTTCTTATCAAAGTCTGTTACGTCGTCCATGTTTAGGGAGCCGCTGTTTTTCAACTCTTGTATAAAGTTTCTTGTAGTTTCTTGTAGTTGTAATTTTCAAATAAGTTGTTATATCCCAAAACCCTTTATTATGGTTTATGTTGGTATTTCTTTTAAAGTTAAAAAAGGTTTTTAGTAGGCTGTGATCAGAAAGATCGAATTCTTCTCTGTTTTCATCAATTTCCAAGCCTACATAATGCTGTATCATTGTTTGCTTTACCATTGCAAAATCTATCACACTTCTTTGGTTTCTACTCTGCCATGTGCACAGTCCTTTACACTCTGGTGTGTCATTTAATAGTGTTCCATTCAGTAAGTCAAGAGTTTGTAATATCTTTTTTCCATTCCAGTCAATCTTCTGTTCCCCCAGAAAACCAACGTGTCCATTCCAGTCCCCTAAAATTATTATGCCCTCTTCCCTATGTTTGTTTACTAAGTTTTCCACTTCAGTTAGGATGTCAATATTTCTTGGTTTGTCATTTACTGATGAATACAATAATATTATATAAAAATGTGTACTATATTTCTTGAGATTGATGCAGAGTAAATCTGTGTGTTTAGTGGCTATGACCTCAATATGTTGTTTATTTTCCTCCCTGCTTAGTATCATTAATCCTCCCCCCTTTCTGTCCTCCAAGTTTCTAAATTTTTCAACTTTAAAAAGTCCCTTTGAAGTATCAAACCTATTGAATTTGCACTGTGTTTCGGTAATACATATAAAATCTTCTGCGCTATCCACAAGTTTCTCTATTTCTATCAGTTTACTCGTAGTTAGTCCTTGAGTGTTAATTAGTTTTATATTTAGATTTATATCTAGTTTATCCTTATCCTATTCCCTGTTTCTAGTGTCGATGAATCTCAATAGTTTGCCATCTCTTACATACCATCCTTGTTCTCCATTACTTCTCTTAACTTTAAGTTGTTCTACTGCTTTTCTCGTGTCTGCTCTTTCCTGTTCTGTCATGTCTTTTGCAATTATCACTCTTTTAGCCCACATTTTTCTGGTATTCTCAGATTTTTTGCATTTCTGAGTATTTCCTGTCTGCTTTGTTCTTTGTCTAGTTTCAATAGAAGTGGCCTTACTCTACCATCTACTGTTTTCCCTAGTCTTATTGTCTCATTAATTTTTATTTCTTTGCAGTTAATTTCCTCAAGCATATTTTTTGACATTTCTTCATCAAACTCCTTTCTCTCAGTTGTATTTTCAGTGCCAGTACATTCCTCTGCATTGTATAGGATAATGTTATTTTTCTTCTTTGCTTTTTCCTCTCTCTCCTTAATCTCTATCTCCACTCTATTCTTAACCTCATCTATCAGCCTCTCATTTACTGCTTCCACAACTTTTGTGCTTACTTCTTCTATTATCTCCCCCTTCATTGCCTGAAACTTTTCCTTCCATTCCTGCAACTCATTTAATAATATTTGATTTTCCTGTTTGTATTGTATGTTTTCTTGCTCTAGTCTATTGATTTTCCTTAATTTCCCTTTAAGGTTGGCTTTACATGCTTTACAGAACCAGTCCTGATCATCTTTTGCTAGAAGTTTGTACATCTGCAGTGACACTCCCTCACAGCCTGCATGGTACCAACTATCACATAAGTCACAAAAAAGTCCATTATCACTTTCCCTTACTCGATACTTGCACTCCTTACAAGTACTACTTATCTCATCTTGATTTTTTTCCTCCTTTCTGCTGCGGCGGCCAGTGGTGTCCTGACAAGGTGGATTCATTCTTTCCTCTGTATCTCCTCCATTGGATGCTCCTCTAGCTCCCAAGTTTTCTCCTCCTCTCCCCGCCATGATCACTATCTCCTCGATGTTTTAGGACGGTTATTTTATCGATGTTTGTAGGAAAATATTGGGCTTATTCACAGAGGCACATCGGTACGTGTTTCTTCCTCGACCTCTTTCTTCCTGTTTACCCTTCCCCCTTCCTCTTTTCTGTTTTCTGTTTTCTGTTCACTCTCTCCAACGATCTCTCTCTCTCTCTCTCTCTCTCTCTCTCTCTCTCTCTCTCTCTCTCTCTCTCTCTCTCTCTCTCTCTCTCTCTCTCTCAATCAGGTAATGAATTATAATGATGTAAAAAAATCTGCTTTACACCATGGAACAAGCAACACACACACACACACACACACGCCTGTGTGCAAAGAGGCTTACTGTTACATATTATATCCAAGTTATAATGAATTACACATGACATAATTCCTTCCTCCAGGTTTCAGCTTTATGTAAATATTAAAAATTTGTAATCTAGTCTGCTTTGACAACCTCCATTTTCTCTTCCACTAGCACGTTTTCTATTATGTTAGGGTAGACTACTACCCGAAATTTAGTGAAAGAAAATGTAAGGTTATGGAGTTTGGTAGTGGAGGCAGTAACCAATGGGTACTAGGAAACAACGTGCTGGAGGTAGTCGATAAATATATGTACCTAGGAATGGAGGTTAGCAAGGAAGGCATAGGAGGGGAGAAACAGAGGAAAGTGAATGAAGGGAAGGCAAGGAGGACGTCAGGGATGATAATAAATGGAGGCAATAGAGTACTAAACAAATATGATGTAGGGCGAAGTCTGTGGAAAGGAGTAGGTGTACCATATTGCCTCTATGGATCAGAGATAACATACTACAGAGAAGGGGACATTGCACAGCTATAAAAGGTTCAGAACACAGTAGGCCGGTGGGGATTAGGAGCCCCTAGGAGCACAGCGGGGAGATATGGGATGGAGTACGTTCAAGGAAAGAATTGTAAAGGGCAAGTTAATTGGGCTTCCTTAAGACAATTGAAAAGAGTAGTGAGGAGAGATGGGCAAAGAAAATACTGCAAGAAAGTGGAAACAAGTCCACCTGGGGGAAAGAGTTAGAGAGGTGGAAAAGGAGAGAACACCTGAGGGAAGAGTGGAATGAAATGGAGATCAGGGATGTGAAGAAGGCAGTGGAAAGGAACGGACAAGTCAAATGGCAGGAAGGAATGAGTGGCAAGTCAACGCTATAATGGTACAGCAGGAAACAGAAACCAGAGGGAGTACATTGGCATGTAGGAGACTGGGGCAGCATACTATTGTTTAAAGCAAGAACAGGAACCCTGGAGGTAAACGGCAGGAACAGGGACGGGGGAACTGTAGCTGTAGGACAGGGCAGATAGAAACAGTAGAACACCTAATAGTGGAATGCAGCAACTATGAGAGGCAGAGAGGGGAGTTGGTGGCAGGAGTAGTGATGGTAATAGGCGGAGAGGAGTGGGCTGGGAGGCTGGAGGAGGAAAACGGGGCGATCTGCACGGTGTTGGGGCTGTATGGAGACAAAAAGGAAACGGAAAGAAGAATGGTAAAGTTGGCAAAAGTGCTCCTCGCGGCGCAGTGCTGGAAAAAAGGGCACAAATGTCTGAATATGTGAATATAAGTGGCTTTATTTCAGGCTAGAAAATAACATAACGCTGAAAAGAAAGTTGTGTGAATAAGAAGGGAGCAACGAGAGGAGCGATACAAAGCGTTACAGCTCAAAAGAAGAAGAAGAAGAAGATCTGTTTCAACCGACATACACCACCACCCGCCCACGGTCTCCCATAGAGGCTCCCTCTCCTGTTCTATAGTCTCCTTGTCGCATAGAGTGTGTGTCCGCCTTTACACGCAGATGGTAGTGTGGGAGTGTAGGAAAGAGAAAATAATTCTGGCATTTCATATACACGCAGGATATTGTCTATTTAGCGTTAGTTAGGCCACACTTAGATTATACTGTCCAGTTTTGGTGCCCACACTACAGAATGGACATCAACTTGCTAGAATCAGTTCAGAGGAGGATGACCAAGATGATTCAGGGGCTGAGGAACCTCCCATATCAAAATAGGCTGAAACATCTAAACTTACATTCACTAGAGAGACGAAGAGTGCGGGGAGATCTGATAGAAGTATTCAAATGGGTCAAGGGTTACAACAAAGGCGATATAAATAAAGTACTGAGAATTAGCCAGCAGCAGGATAGAACTCGCAGTAATGGATTTAAATTAGAAAAGTATAGATTTAGGAGAGATATAGGCAAGCATTGGTTTAGTAATAGGGTGGTGGGGGAATGGAATAGACTCAGCAATCACATAGTTGGTGCAGGGACGATAGCTTGTTTTAAGAGTAGACTGGATAGCTACATGGACGAGGACGACAGGTGGCAGTGAGGTGTGGGTGCAGTAAGGTGACGGGGTGCTGGATGCGTGCCTGGGTACCGCCGGTATAACGAGGATCAAGCCTCTACCTGTAACCCCTGTAACTACACCTCACCCACCGTGAGTAGTGGGGGGATTCTGGAGCTGCCCTGTGTAGGCCACCCGGCCTCTTGCAGTCTCCCTATGTTCTTATGTTCTTATGTTCTTATGTGTGTTCTGATTTTTCTTTTTCTTTCTCAGCAGCTGCCCCCGTTACAAAGGCAAGGAATCCCAAGTCACCTGTGACGTCAATATCAAGTTCAAGGCCGCCTCTAATTGTCTTGAATCCAGCTTCCTCATTATTGCAGGTATTTTACGCTATATCCGAGTATTACTACAGTGCTCCAGCCTACAACAGCTGCGTACGAGACTTCACAGACAATAGCAGCCCTTAAGTAAGCCGCTAAAGGTGTTGAGGAGGGAAAAAGGTGTTTGTTTACCTCTCGGCCGCCGCGCCAGGGCGGCCAGCCACCGGGGCGGTGTCGCGTTCCGCCGCATCCTCCTATTATTACTGGTGACAGGTGACTCATAGGCACTGTGGCAGGTGTTGGGGGCTGTGTGAGTGTTGGGGCAGGTGTTGGGGGCTGTGTGAGTGTTGGGGCAGGTGTTGGGGGCTGTGTGAGTGTTGGGGCAGGTGTTGGGGGCTGTGTGAGTGTTGGGGCAGGTGTTGGGGACTGTGTGAGTGTTGGGGCAGGTGTTGGGGGCTGTGTGAGTGTTGAGGCAGGTGTTGGGGGCTGTGTGAGTGTTGGGGCAGGTGTTGGGTGTACAGGTGTGTGGTGAGAGTCAAGGTGGGGCGTGTGTTCTACTAGGGAGTTGTTTCTTTAATGTTTTAGGTGGCTGGTTATATAAATCCCGGCCAGCAATACAGGTTGTTTCGCATGGTATGTGTTGTGTGTTTGGGGTAAATAATTTATAAGCTATACAATGCCAATTCCATTTCAAGCATGCTTGGTGGCAAAACATGAGACACACATGTATGGGTTTCCCTCACACACCTAACAGCAAGTGGACACCTTTTATGCTATCTTTGAAGCCACCTTGCTGCCTTCATTACTGATATCATTTCTGTCCTGGAGGTTTAGTCAGATGAATCATCCAAACTTTCATCATCATCGGGGTCATTGTCATTCTCTGCAGATGACGCTGAGTGGCCGTAGAACATCCGTCTATCCATATTTTATACCCTGGAATATGTGAAGGGTGAAGGGTAGTCAGCCGCGCTGCACTAAACGTGTTAAACTAATCTAATTTAACAACCTACCTAACGCCCCCCCCCCCCCGTGTTTTCATGTTTTGCATTGTTATATCAAAATTTCTTCTTATAACTGAAAGTCATTCTTTACTGCATTGCATTCAGGGACCAAAAAAGCATCCATAATGTATTTTAACACAGCAAGAAGTAGCTGACCCTTTTTCAACAACAGCCAATATTTCCTTTATTGCCGCTCCTTAGTGTTAGTGTAATTTTTCTGCTAATATGGCACTAAAGGCAACCCTCTCGTAAAATATGATGATGACCGTCGCTTCCTCTTCTGCCATGGTCAGCAATGGTGTATCACAAATTTATTGTAAACAATTGAACTTAACAAATTTGATAAACCAGAATCTAATATAATCTAACCTGACCCTCCGCTGCCAAAATACGATGAGCTAGGTTGCGGTCATTAACTTTATACATCATTATTTTGGTATTCAATTTTCCAAAAGTCATTAGTTAGTAGTTACTGCACTGCATTGAGAGTAATGATATAACACATAATGTCAGAGTTAACCTCATGTAGGATGGAGGCTGATATGGAAATAAGGGCAGCCATCTCGCATGAGGCTAATTCTTGCATTATATTATGTGTTGTACGGTATTATATTACTCTAGTGCAGTGCAGTAATTAATCCTTTCACGCACCATGGTGCCATTCCCGTCAAAATGGAATCGTCTACATCTGAGCTTTTGACTCGAAACGCGTCAAAAAACTTTTTAAAAAATCGCCAAAAATAAAGTATCGTTCAAAATTGCATCAATTTTTTTTTAATCAAAGATCCAAGCTAGACCTATAAAATAAACTAATGGTCAACTCTCTCGTGCCGTTGGATTTGATGTGATAATTGCCCGTGGCTGAGTTGCCTCTCAGCAGGCAGCCTGTGAGCACGGACTGTTGCCCCTTTAAATTGTCTCTGGAGCCTGGTAAGCCTGGATTACAGTTTGGTGAAATTTATTCTTACTTCCGATGTAAAGTGATCGTGCCGTGATACGATATTTTGTTTTATTTTCGTAGGGACAAGTAACTCTTACTATTAGAAAATCTGGCTAAGAAACTATCAAGTAAAGAGAATGAGACACACTTGTACAGAGCATGATGATGATTATGATGGTGATGGTGGAAACAGTGAAAAAAAACTCCAGCAGAGAGTGTCAGGGAGAGACTTAGTGTTATTTATTATGATTATTATTGCGTCTGGCGAAGTTGTTCCAGACAGCAAATAAGTGCGGTGCGCTAATAGTTATGTCTGTTATTATTATCAAAACTCCATTCCAGACAAAATTGACTTCTATTTTGACCGCCTTGACCTGCCCGTTGTGTTGTGTTTGCTGCCCTTGAGCTGTTTCTTCTACTGGAGAGAACAGAAGAGATAGAAAAATAAAGTTTTCCTCCATTTTCTCAAGAATTACTGGTCATATGAAAATTCCAATAATAACGCTGGAATCCTCATAAAAATAATCCTCTTTTATTGGCATGTAAGTCATAAAAAGTCGTCTCCGGAAGTTTTGAGCTACGAGATGATGAACGTAAGCATTTCTTATTTTTCTTTAATCAATTTTTTTTTCGAAGTTGGTAAACTTTGCTATTTATTTGCATTTCTTGATATTTTTTCCTTCATAAGGCAGAATAATCTCTTCCAAAATGAACGATGTATAATAATGCCAGGAAAAAAGAATACCCGAGGCTGAAATTGATAACATGAATTTTTTTTTCGCCGCACAGTCAGGCCATTCCGCAACGCCCCCTGGGGAGCCCCAGACGGATGTCGCAGTGGAAAGAGAAACTTATTAATCTTTTGGTGCGTGAAAGGGTTAATACCTTACAGAAAACTAAAGAAACTGCAAAATATTGATGTATAACAGTATAAAGTATAAGAGTGCGGCCTAGCACACGGCAGCTTGGGGGGCTAGGTTATATTAGGTTATAGTTCTGTTAGATATGCTTTAGTTAGGTTGGGTCAAGTTAGGTTATATTAGGTAGGAGTTTGTTTTGATTAGGTTAGGTAATCGGAGCCCTTTCATGAATCTCAGTAATAATGATGATAATAATGATAATAATAATAATAATAATGATAATAATAATAATAATAATAATAATAATAATAATAATAATCATAATCATAATAATAATAATCTAATTAGACCTAACGCCACATAACAGGAGCATTCCTCCACTTGACTCCCGTTTAGCCATTTCCATGGACAATGGTAGGAGAAGAAGTTGAAGAGTACGCTTTGTCCGAGCAAAAAGTGTCAAGCTCTGATGTGTTGTTGAAATAAGAGAAGCCAAGTATGTAAATCTAGTAAGGTATCACGGTGGGGCCAAGGAGAGAGGGATGGGGTATTACTCTGGGTTTGTCATTCAGTGCAATGCTTGTCCCCAGGTGTGCAGTGTTGGGGAGCGTGAGCACCTGCCAGGCCGCTCACAGTGATAGAGCCCTCAAGAAGACTCAGAAGCTGTGTTGCCGAGGACCACGTCTGGCTCCAGCAGCTCAGATGAGGAGGCGTCACGGTTCAGGGAGGCGTGTGACCCCACCCTGTGGAGGACGGCCGCGCAGGGAGCCGCCAAGAATGAAATCTGCAGAGCGGAGGCATCTGATGAGAAGCCCCAGCCAAGGCGACCAGAGGCAGGCCTTCATGCTGCTGGAGAAGATGCGCACAACCCTTGCCGGGGCGCAGGGCAAGGCAGGTAAGCAAGCAGTATTCTTAAGCACTCTGACCTCTCCTTTGGCCTCTTTTTACTAGGGATGTGCCGATGTATTGGTATCGGTGGTATCGGCACATTTTATGAGTATTGGTATCGGCACATTATATGAATATTGGTATCGGCTGATTTTCTGCTGATACCGATACCTGAAGTAGTTTTGTACGTCGCATGTCACTCGTTGCAAATATAATTTTGTTCAATAGAAATTTGATTTTCTAAATTACTGAAAAAATATTAGAAAAGTGTAATTATCTAGTATCATGATACTACATAGTTTGGAATTTTCCGTGATTTAATTTTCATCACTTTAAACGATATGATTCATATTACTTTCAATACAAGCACAGTACCCTCTCGAGTTTCGCGCTATCCGAGTTTCGCGATCCTCTAGTTTAGTGTTTAGTCCTAAATTCTTACATCACGAGTTTCACGCATTACCGCCAGGAGTTTCGCGTTGCTCTGAAATATACGGGTCACGTCTACCTACCGCCGGCGTCATGTGTGCTGCCTTAAAAGGCGGTGTCCAGCCATTGGTGCTATGGGCAACCGCGGTTGCCTGTATGCCCAACCGGGAGCAAGTTGTTGGTTGTCCTTATGAATGGAAAACGGTTGTGAATATGAGCGTGGGTACCTCACGGATGCATGTAAACAAACAGACGACGGCAGTGGCTGAGGAGCAGTGGAAGATGGCCCACCAAGAGACTCGTAAATTGGACTGGCAGAGCTGCTTTGCTCACTACTTGATTAACAAGATAAGAGAACACCCCGTGCTGGGGAACCACAGTCCAGAAAACTTTTTCTCCAGTCAGTGAACATTGTAGATCTCCCGGCGTTGTTTCCGCTTCTTCTTCTTCTTCTTCTTCTTCTTTTGACCTGTAATGCATGGCAGCGATGGTGAAAAGTAATAGTGAAAAGTAGCAAAAGGGCATAGATCAGCAAAATCAGCGAGAGAAAAGGATAGAAAACACCTAAGCTCAGGGTGAAGTGTATAAGTGCGCACTGTTAGGTAACTTAGGGCTGCTTCCACAGTCACTTGTTTGTTTTGATCGTTACCAATGGCGGCGATCGCCGCTCACCGTTGCCAGACTGTTGTACTCAAGCATAGTATTTATCGGTTTCTGACGCCTAACTATTGCCAGGAAACATCAAGTTCTAACTCTTAATGATAACTATAAATGAGTTTCGTTATTGGAGCCCAGAAGACAGTTTAGGGGTAAGATGTCGGGAAATATAATCGGCTGAGTACGACAATCTGGTAATGTTGTGACGTCGCTTAGTATTTCACGTGAAATTGGCCGACGGGGTAGTGGCGGCTGCACACGCAGCGAGAGATGTTGAAAGTGTTTGGTTAGTGCGGGGCTGGGCTAACCCTAGAGCCACCACTACCCATTGACCAGTTTCACGTGGAAATACCATAGCGGCGATCGCCACCATTGTTAACGACCAAAGCAAACAAAATGACTGTGAAAGCGGCCCCAAGTGCATGTTGTGGAGAAGGAGGACCTAGGAAGCGATACAAAGCATTACAGGTCAAAAGAAGAAGAAGAACGTCCACTACACTGGCCGGTGTTGCGAGAAATATCTCCCCGATGAAATTAGTCATTCTGCTGTCCACCACACATGCGCGCTGTGGGAATACACAGCATTAAAAGTATTAATTTGCCTGGTTTTGTTCTAGTCTGTCTGCTTGTGATCTTTGTGAGCGGTGAGGGAAATATGGAAACAGTAAGCAAGTTGAGCCTCTCTGGGAGCTATTTTGCGGCAGCGGCAGCGGTTTACATTCAATAGGCATTGAAAAGTCAATCATGATATGAGTGATTTAATGATTTTTAACATAAAGAGTTAGCAGATTATTTCATAACACAGAAAACTACCAGAAAAATATAGGTTTGTCCAACTGTCCCACGGGTGACCGCGAGCGACCACCCTTACTTTAGCAGACGACACCACGTGGATCACAAGCGTGTATTCAGAATTTCAGAACTGCCAGCCAATTGTGAGACAGCCGCCTTCAACTGCGGCTTAAAACAACCTGTTCTCACTTCCAATTTTCTGCCTATTACCAAGGTACGTATTTTGAGATAACAAGGGAGTAAAGTCGAAAAAATTGTGATAACAAGGGAGTAAAGTAAAAAAAAAAAAAAAAAAGTCATTAGTTTCCACAGGTCGTAACCAATGAGCGCTCTTACATGGATTTCAATACCTCGAGTTTCGCGATCCTCGAGTTTAGCGCCATACCTTCGGAATGAAGCAAGCACGAAACTCAAGAGGGTACTGTGTATAATACTTAGTATACACTATACAGTGTAGCCTTTGGCACCGCGGACGCGTACAATACAGGTTTAGTAGCTTCGGCGCGGGATTGGCGGAGCCCCTCCACTCGCCTCACTTGCCTCAATTGGCTGCCTCAGTCGGTCAGACGGTCGCTCCGCAGCGGAGCACGCTGCCAGGGTCTGGGGATCTCTTCACAGTCTTCTGCCTAAATGTGTGGCAATTAATAAAGCTAACCTAGTTGAGTCAAGTAGACCTCATGAGGCGCCTCCTCTCTCGCCCCTTGTCGAAACTCATGGGGGTGTGTGTTAACACTTCCCTTCTATGGTGGAGCAACGAGTAGTGGGTCTTTTTTTTTAACATTTGATGTTGCCCTTTAGCGGCTGGAGTTGTTGTATAAAAATTTAATCAGTGCACAGGTATCGGTATCGGTCAAATATTGGGGTATCAGTATCGGTCAAAATTTTGGTGTCGGTACATCCCTATAGTCCAACCAAATTGTCGGGTCCGTTTGGACGGAGGCTCCCGCGGATCCATTTCTCCCCTCCGCTCTGCCACACAGTCCCAACACCTGTCCCTTCCTCTCCTATGTTACCTTTACCTTACATGTGAGAGCATGAGACAGGTGTTGGCCTGTGTGGCAGAGCAGAGGGAGGAAAGGACCCGCGGGAGCCTGCGCCCAAATGGACTCCACAATTTGGTTGGACTTTTTTTTTTTTTTTTTTTTTTACAGCTAAGGAGACAGCTCAAGGGCGCAAAGAAAAAAAAAGAAAAAAGGCCTGCTAATCACTGCTCCCGAACAGAGGTTAAAGAAGTGTCCAAAATCAGAGGTTAATTTCGGGAGGAGAGGTGTCCTGATACCCTCCTCTTGAAAGAGTTCAAGTCGTAGGCAGGAGGAAATACAGATGAAGGAAGATTGTTCCAGAGTTTACCAGCGTGAGGGATGAAAGAGTGAAGATGCTGGTTAACTCTTGCATAAGGGGTTTGGACAGTATAGGGATGAGCATGAGTAGAAAGTAGAGTGCAGCGGGGCCGCGGGAGGGGGGGAGGCATGCAGTTAGCAAGTTCAGAAGAGCAGTCAGCGTGGAAATATCGATAGAAGATAGAAAGAGAGGCAACATTGCGGCGGAATTTAAGAGATAGAAGAATATCAGTATGAGGAGGAGAGCTGATGCGACGAAGAGCCTTAGCCTCCACTCTGTCCAGAAGAGCTGTGTGAGTGGAGTGGAGTGAGATGCATACTCCATACGAGGGCGGACAAGGCCCCTGTATATGGACAGCAACTGTGCAGGGGAGAAGAACTGGCAGAGACGGTACAGAACGCCCAGCCTCGAGGAAGCTGATTTAGTAAGAGATGAGATATGAAGTTTCCAGTTAAAATTTTGAGTTAAGGATAGACCGAGGATGTTTAGTGTTGAGGAAGGTGATAGCTGGGTGTTGTCAAAGAATAGGGGATAGTTGTTTGGAAGATTGTGTCGAGTGGATAGGTGGAGAAACTGTGTTTTTGAGGCGTTGAAGGACACCAGGTTCTTCTTGCCCCAATCGGAAATATTAGTAAGGGCTGAGGCTAAGCGTTCTGCAGCCTCCAGCCTTGAGTCGTTAAGTTCCTGAAGGGTGGGTCTTCTATTAAAAGAAGTTGAATAATGCAGAGTGGAATCATCGGCGTAGGAATGGATAGGACAGTTCGTTTTGGAAAGAAGATCATCAATGAACAACAGAAAAAGAGTGGGAGATAGGACAGAACCCTGTGGGACACCACTGTTAATAGATTTAGGGGAAGAACAGTGACCGTCTACCACGGCAGAAATAGAACGGTCAGAAAGGAAACTGGAGATAAAGGTACAGAGAGAAGGATAGAAACCGTAGGAGGGTAGTTTAGAAAGCAAAGATTTGTGCCAGACCCTATCAAAAGCTTTTGATATGTTCAGCGCAATAGCAAAAGTTTCACCGAAACGGGTAAGAGAGGATGCCCAAGAGTCAGTTAAGAAGGCTAGGAGATCACCAGTAGAACGCCCCTTGCGGAACCCATACTGGCGATCAGATAGAAGGTCAGAAGTAGAAAGGTGCTTTTGAATCTTCCGGTTAAGGATTGATTCAAAAGCTTTAGATACACAAGAAAGTAAAGCAATAGGACGGTAGTTTGAGGGATTGGAGCGGTCACCCTTCTTAGGTACAGGCTGTATGAAGGCATACTTCCAGCAAGAAGGAAAGGTAGATGTTGACAGGCAGAGGCGAAAGAGTTTGACCAGGCAGGGTGATAGCACGGAGGCACAGTTTTTAAGGACAATAGGAGGCACTCCATCAGGTCCATAAGCCTTCTGAGGATTGAGGCCAGAGAGGGCATAAAAAACATCATTTTGAAGAATCTTTATAACAGGCATAAAGGAGTCAGAGGGGGGATGAGTAGGAGGAATATGCCCAGAATCGTCCAGAGTGGAGTTTTTAGAAAAAGTCTGAGAGAAGAGTTCAGCCTTAGAGATAGATGAGACGGCAGTGTTGCCGTCAGGACTGAGGAGTGGAGGGAAAGATGAAGAAGTGAAGTTGGAGGAGATGTTTTTGGCTAGATGCCAGAAGTCACGGGAAGAGTTAGAGAAAGCAAGGTTTTGACATTTTCTATTAATGAAAGAATTTTTGGTTAGTCGGAGAATAGATTTGGCACGATTTCGGGCAGAAATGTAAAGTTCATAATTAGCATTAGTTTGAAGGCTCTGGTACCTTTTGTGAGCTACCTCTCTATCATTGACAGCACGAGAACAAGCATGATTAAACCAAGGCTTTTTAGCGTGAGGAGTAGAGAAAGAACGAGGAATGTATGCCTCCATTCCAGAGACAATCACCTCTGTGATGCGCTGAGCACACACAGAGGGGTCTCTATCCTGGAAGCAATAATCATTCCACGGGAAATCGGAAAAGTACATCCTCAGGTCGTTCCACCGAGCTGAAGCAAAATGCCAGAAGCATCGCCTCTTCGGTGGGTCCAGAGGGTGTACAGGAGCGATAGGACAGGATGCAGAAATAAGATTGTGATCGGAGGAGCCCAACGGAGAGAACAGTTTGACAGAATAAGCAGAAGGGTTTGAGGTAAGGAAGAGGTCTAGAATGTTGGGCCGATCTCCAAGACGGTCGGGAATACGTGTAGGGTGCTGGACCAACTGCTCTAGGTCGTTGATGATAGCAAAGTTGTAGGCTTGTTCACCAGGATGGTCAGTGAAAGAGGATGAAAGCCAAAGCTGGTGGTGAACATTGAAATATCCTAGGATGGAGATTTCAGCGAAGGGAGAGTGGGTCAAGATGTGCTCCACTTTAGAATTCAAATAGTCAAAGAATTTTACATAGTTGGTAGAGTTAGGTGAGAGATAAACAGCACAGATGTATTTAGTAATAGAATGACAGTGAAGTCTTAACCAGATGGTGGAAAATTCAGAAGAGTCAAGGTCGTGGGCACGAGAGCAAGTGATGTCGTTGCGCACGTAGGCGCAACATCCAGCTTTGGATTGAAATTTAGGATAGAGATAGTAGGAGGGAACAGAGTAGAGATTGCTGTCAGTAGCCTCAGAAACCTGTGTCTGTACTTCTCTCTTTTATAGGAACAGCGATTAGTGGGCTTTTTATACACTTTCTTTTTGTTGTCGTTGATCTCCTTCCTTTATTGTTAAAACAAACAAAAAAATTACATTGTCAACTCTCTCTCTCTCTCTCTCTCTCTCTCTCTCTCTCTCTCTCTCTCTCTCTCTCTCTCTCTCTCGCTCTCTCTCTCTCTCTCTCCCTCCCCACCTCTCTCCCTAACTCCCTCCCTCTCCTCCTGCCTGTACCCTTCACACAGCCAAGAGTCAGGCCCGGTCCACTCCCCCAGCAGTCTCTTTGTGAGCAACTCCCCCTCACACACTGCCCTCCTCTCCTCAGGGTGTGTGGGGCTGAGGCACAAGGATGGCCATGGTCCCAGCATACAGGGCAGGCCATCGTCAGGCAGGGCAGAGGCCAGCACAGCGAGGGTGGCCACGGCTGCCCCATCCACACACTCCCTTCCTGGCCAAGCAGCTCACCTCAAGACTGGACGGGTGAGTGCTGTGTATTATTATTAGTAGTAGTAGTAGTAGTAGTAGTAGTAATAGTAAATTGATTTATTTTGGCCACTCCTCAACTTTTTTATAGGAGCAGTGATTGGTTGGCTTTTTTTTCATTATTGTTTTCTTTCTTTTGCCCCTAAGCTGTTTCCTTTATTGTAAAAAAAAAAGTAGTAGTAGTAGATGGGATGGCTGAGAGAGAGGGAGAGGAAGGGAAGTAGATTTGGACAAGCTATGGGATGGAAGTGATAACATTGCTGGAGTGATGTCGCTCTACAATAAGATTTAGAATATGTCATGATGCCTTACCTTCAATACAACCCTCTATACTTCACCACTAGAGTTCAGTCCAGCACAAGCCGCCCGTGTTCCATCACTAAGGCTGTGTGTGTGTGTGTGTGAGTGTGTGTGTGTGTGTGTGTGTGTGTAGTAGAGGCATGCTAACTTCTGAGGACTTCCTAGACCACAACGAAATCATAACTTTAGTGGTGTGGTGCACAGAGTTTTGGTGGCTTGGCTTGTTGTTCTGGAGGCAGTGGATTGTGACATGCTGTAGAGTTGTTATTTAAAACCCAACCCCTTCCTATGTCATCCCCTTTCCTGCTCCTGCTGCCCCCCACACTCCCTACCCAACCTCCACTCTTCGATACTACTTTCTACTACTATAGTCAATCCAGGAGGAACTGGCAGATGGGGGGTGAGAGGTGTGGGTCAGCCCCGCCCCGCACCTTGCCACACACTCTCAACACTTCTCGCTTCCTCTCATATGCCAGCTATTTACTACCTTTAAATGAATTTAATTGAATAATTGGATAATCCAATAAGGTCATATAGCGTTGATTGTTTCGTTTTTAAGATAATAACAAATATTTTGTATAAATACCACGACGCTTGACAGGGTTGTATTCCAACGTTGTCATTCTACACATCCAGAGCCCAGGTCACTTCTCTCAAGGTCATGGAAGGGTCAGCTGGTGGGCCCATGGGTGGCCCGCTCCCGCCTCTCCCCTCCCTCCCTCTCCCTGCCTCTCCACGTCCTTGGCTGCACAGCCGCGAGAAAGAACTCATTTACAATGTAAACAAGTACTTTTTAGACGAAAAAACAACAGGATTTATCATACCACTCACAAGAGTAACTGCAAGAACAGCAAGAGCCACTAATATTAGTGAAAGAACTGTTGAAAGAGTCTGCGCCAAACTGGATCATGAGTGCACGACAAACAGCCTGTATTCTCGTCCCCGAAGAAGAGAGAGAGAGAGAGAGAGAGAGAGAGAGAGAGAGAGAGAGAGAGAGAAGAGAAGAGAAGAGAAGAGAAGAGAAGAGAAGAGAAGAGAAGAGAAGAGAAGAGAAGAGAAGAAAAGAAAAGAAAAGAAAAGAAAAGAAAAGAAAAGAAAAGAAAAGAAAAGAAAAGAAAAGAAAAGAAAAGAAAAGAAAAGAAAAGAGGAGAGGAGAGAGAGAGAAGAGAAGAGAAGAGGAGAGGAGAGAGAGAGAGAGAGAGAGGAGGAGGAGGAGGAGGAAATGAAGGGAGGGTAATGGTGGTCCACTTAACACCTTGACTCTAATCCCACAATTGGAGACAAGAGATGTGGCAGCGTGGTACGGGAGGAGAGACCCCCGCAGAAACCCCCCAATCCACCAGTTCCTCATGGATTCACTATACTACTACTACTACTACTACTACTACTGCCCAAGCTCTCTCTCTCACACTCCCTGCCCAGTTCCCTCTCTCTCCCTCCCCTCTTCCCTCTCTCCCTGCCCAGTTCCCTCTCTCCCTCCCCACTTCCCTCTCTCTCCCTCCCTTCCTCCCTCTCTCCCTCCCCACTTCACTCCCTCCCTCCCTACTTTCCATTTTATCTCCCCACTTCCTTCTTTCCTTCCCCATCTCCCTCTCTCCCTCCCCACTTCCTCTCTCCTCCCTCTCTCCCTCCCCACTTCCCTCTCTCTCCCCACTTTCTTTTCTCTCCCTCACCTCTCTCCCTCTCCACTTCCCTCTCTCCCTCTCCACTTCCCTCTCTCCCTCTCCGCTGGATTATGTTTATCCATTAACTTTTTCCTCAACAGTGACTCATCGATGATTACCAGAAAGTTAGAGGTGTAAATGCTCACTTATTCTGCCGCGAGAAACACTCACAAAAGAAAAGAATGATGTCGCCGGGCTCAGGTGTTCTCTGCTCTGTGGTTTTAAATGGTGTACATACCTAGTTGTATTTACTTAGTTGTGATATACATGATACACATGGGGTCCTGTCTCCAAATCTCAGTTTATCAAGTTTAGCTTAACCCGTCCGCTGTGATGGTCATGGATTTGGCCTTCACTGGTAGCCTGGTAACATATAGTCCCAGGTCTTTCTCTGCCTCTGTGGTGGATAGTGGAGTGTTTCTCATGTGGTATTGGTGTGCTGGATATCCCTTCACTGGTAGCCTGGTAACATATAGTCCCAGGTCTTTCTCTGCCTCTGTGGTGGATAGTGGAGTGTTTCTCATGTGGTATTGGTGTGCTGGATATCCCTTCACTGGTAGCCTGGTAACATATAGTCCCAGGTCTTTCTCTGCCTCTGTGGTGGATAGTGGAGTGTTTCCCATGTGGTATTGATGTGCTGGATATCCCTTCACTGGTAGCCTGGTAACATATAGTCCCAGGTCTTTCTCTGCCTCTGTGGTGGATAGTGGAGTGTTTCCCATGTGGTATTGGTGTGCTGGATATCCCCTCCCAAGGTGCAGGACTTTACATTTTCTTCATATTGAATTGTAGCAGCCACTTTTTGTCCCATTCCCGTAGCTTGGTGATGTCTTCTGGTAGGAAATCCATAGTCAAGGGGCTAAGGTGTTTTATATTACTCATGACAAATCAGTCAAAAGTCTATTATTTCAGCAAAACAAATCTGGTGCTAGGAAAGTTGTAAATGGGAAAACTGGGTGAAGTTTCTGGGATGGAGGCAGCAATCAGCCCCTTATATGGGTATGTATTTCAAGATCACTTAAATAATGCCATTTTTCAGACACCAATTAAATGCTATTGGTGAGACACACTACTTTTTTTCAGTTACATTTGCTCTCATGAGTGGTCAAGCCTACAAACAGTGATGTGTTCTGTTGAAGGATTACATATTTTTTTTATGACTGAAGTGGTGCTTGCAGAAACACAAGACTTAACAAACACCCACAAATGTAATCCATCCGCTGAGATTGGCACGGATTTTGCCTTAATAAACACCCACAAATGTAACCCGTCCGCTGAGATTGGCACGGATTTTGCCTTAACAAACACCCACAAATGTAACCCGTCCGCTGAGATTGGCACGGATTTTGCCTTAACAAACACCCACAAATGTATCCCGTCCACTGAGATTGGCACGGATTTTGCCTTAACAAACACCCACAAATGTAGCCTGTCCACTGAGATTGGCACGGATTTTGCCTTAACAAACACCCACAAATGTAGCCCGTCCACTGAGATTGGCACGGATTTTGCCTAAACAAACACCCATAAATGTAGCCTGTCCACTGAGATTGGCACAGATGTCGCCTTCACTGGTAGCCTGGTAACATATACTCCCAAGACTTTCTTTGCCTCTGTGGTGGATAGTGGAGTGTCTCCCATGTGGTATATTGGTGTGCTGGATATCCCCTCCCAAGGTGCAGGACTTTACATTTTTCTTCATTGCATTGTAGCAGCCACATTTTGCTCCACTCCTGTAGCTTGGTGATGTCTTCTTGTAGGAATTCGCAGTCAAGGAGTTAAGGATAAATTGGAGCAGAGGAGACATGTAGACAGGACAGTATGAGCACCACTATTCCTGCACAGTGTAGCTTGATCAGCAGAACAAGGCCAGTCAGTACAGTGTTGATTTCAGTCCACCTTTTCAACAGGAGTGTGGAGTACCAGGGTGACCAGGAGCACAGACTGACCAAGGATGGCAGTGGTGGTGGTGGTGGTGGTGGTGGTGGCCAGCCCCTCCATCATCCCCTCCGCCTCCTGACTAACCTGCCGCTCGCCCCTCAAGGCATCACTGACCCCACACACGCAGCAGCCAAAAGGAGCAGGCCGGACAGAATCCCCGAGACTCTCCTACTTTGAGTCTTTGACGGCTGTGATGCGGTGAGAGTCCTGGGTTGTGTCTGTGGGTATTTCCATGGGTGGTGTTATGAGCCCAGTAATAGCTTTGGCTCTGGTAGAGGTTGTTGTGTTTGTACTTCCATGGGTAGTGTTATGAGCCCAGTAATAGTGTGACAAGGCTTTGGTAGAGGTTGTTGTGTTTGTACTTCCATGGGTAGTGTTATGAGCCTTGTGATAGACTGACAAGACTATCATAGAGGTTGTTGTGGGTACTTCCATGGGTAGTGTTATGAGCCTAGTGATAGTTTGACAAGGCTTCTTCTGTACCATGAACATGAAAAACACCCACAAGGATCAGGTACAGGAGGCCGTGCCCCTAACACATGATGCCTCCCAAAGGAACTGGCGGTGGCTGAGTGCTTAGCGTGGACGATGCGGGCTCGAATCCGCTTCTACCACCTGGGATTTTCCAGTCACCGCCGAGTGGCCTACGCCTACCCACATGTTGTCCTGAAGACCACCCATCAACCCGGACTCTAGAGGAACTGTCCAAGTGAGTCAAGTATGAGCTCCGGGGGGCAGCATGAGCCAAGAACAGATGGCGCCACTATAAACACTTGCCTGCACCACGCCCCCCCAAAAAAGCCCACCGGTGTTATAGGTCAAGACGTAAAAAAAGGGAAAAATGGGTTGTGTGCTAAATCAAAATGAACAACTGTCAAGGTAGAGGAGATGAGGAGCAGAAAACCCACTCCTAAGAATTAAATTGTGGTGTGAAAATGAACGGCTGTCGAGATGGAGAGAACAGAAAAGCCTCCTTGTTGGTTAGTCAGTCAGTGGCTGGAGCAGGCCAGCACCAAAGCCGCAGAGTAGGAGTGTGTGACCACCCTCATCACAGGCTGTTACCTAAAGAGCAACGCAAGATTTAAGTTCAACATTATAAGGAGGTTTTTAAAATGATATACACAAAATGGAGGCTACAGTACAGGGGAGAGAGTGAGGGTCAGGGAAAAAGGGACAGAGGGAGGGAGGACGGGAAGAATTTGTGTGGGGGGTGAGGGAGAGTGAAGCCCAGTCTCAAGACCATCTAATTGTACAGCTGTTGGGGAATTGCTGTGTTCCAATCTGGCAGACCAGTTTTAACCCCTTGACTATGAACTTCCTACCAGAAGACCTCACCAAGCTACAGGAATGGAACAAAAAGTGGCTGCTACAATTCAGTGATGAAAAATGTTGTAAAGTCCTGCACCTTGGGAAGGGATATGCAGCACACCAATACCGCATGGGAAATACCCCACTATCCACCACAGAGCCAGAGAAAGACCTGGGACTATATGTTACCAGGCTACCGGGGAAGGCCAAATCCGTGTCAATCGCAGCGGACGGGTTAAGGACAACATCTTGCACCCAGAGCCACAGAATAAGAGAGCACATACCAAAGGAATTGATGCTAAATGGATATCATGGTAAATCAAGGCTATTTTAATGTTATTTCAATGGTATTTACTGGGTGTGAACTGTTGGGAGGGAAGAGAAGCACTGATTACTAGATATACATTTACTGACATGCAGAAACAAGGAAAATTGAGCATATAGTGCTATGGTCAAAGTAATGTGGGAATGTTGAAGCAAGGGATTGATGAGGACAAGAACCTGACCCATAGTGCATGCTGCTCACCCCACTCTGGCCCTATCCCACCCTGGCCCCTCCCCACACTGGCCCTGCCCCAAACTGGCCTCGCCCCATGTTGCCCCTTCCCCACTCTGGCTCCGCCCCACACTTTTTCTCACCCACACTTCTGCTCCTAACTGTTTCCATGTTCTCCAGTGACCAAGTGGTGTGTTGGTGCCTACCTCTGGCTGGCCGGCTGTTATGATAGAATTATGAAGAGCAAGCAGACAGCGCTGAAAGAACGGGGACTTCTTCTTCTTCCACAAACAACTGCCGATGAGAGAGTGAAGCGATGAATAACAGGGCACTGAATAACAGGTAGCCACGCCCTGTAGATTTTGTGTGACATTTATAAGAAGAACATAAGAGCATAAGAACATAGGGAGACTGCAAGAGGCTGAATGGCCTACACAGGGCAGCTCCAGATTCCCCCCACTGCCACCTGTCATCCTCGTCCATGTAGCTATCAAGTCTACTCATAAAACAAGCTGTCATCCCTGCACTCACTAGTATGTGATTGCTGAGTCTATTCCATTCCTCCATCACCCTATTACTAAACCAAGGCCTGCCTATTTCCCTCCTAATTCTATACTTTTCTAATTTAAATCCATTACTGTGTGTTCTATCCTGGTGGCAGTGTGGGTTGCCTGCTGCCAGCACGTCATCTGGGAGACACACTCGGGTGACAGTGTAAGCAGCAAGCCTTCCATTTAGTGAGCCTGTGTTACAAAATCAGCTTAACCTTCAGACGGCTACAGGAACAAAGAAGATGCCATAAAAATTGCATTGGTGTGAAGATCACATTAGACTTTCTGTTCAGTATTCAGCCAGTCAGTTTTGTGAGGCAGAAATAAAACAACACTTCCAGATTGCGATTGAATCTATATATAAACAATAGTTAAAACACCCCTTATGTGGTGTAACTATACTTGTGCTGCGGTCCTAAGGTCGGCAGTGACTATATATAGACCATTCATTTTGGGGAGCTTTTCTTCTAATACTGCCGCCATCTGAGTTAATCTGCATGATAAACCCACGGATCATTTTTTATAGTACAAACATTCCTATCATTTCTAAAAACAACTTCCAGTGCAGTAAACAATACCTTTTGCCTCTACAGTCATGCCTTGGTTTATGAGTCTAATTCGTTCTGGAATTTTGCTCGCAAATCAAAACACTTGTAAGCCAAAACAAATTTCCCATTGAAACTAATGTGAATCCCATTAAGGTGTCCCATATCCCAAAAAATATTAACATGAAAATCATTTTACATGTTATTTTACACAGAATGAAGATAATTCTACAAACAACTAGGAATGATAATCAATATTTTTTTTATAATATAGTATAATAATATAGCATAATATATAAATAATACAGTGCTGAAAACACAAAGATCGCACACTGGAGCACAAACGTACGCGGACAGGAGCGCGGTGCTACCCTTGAGAGTGTGCAAAGTGGACTAAGGCGGTGTCACACTGGGCGTTTTCCTCCAGCCCTTGGAGCAAGAAGCAACCGTGGTTGCCTGTACGGTCAACCGGGAGTGAGTTGTTGGTTTGGGTAAATACTCCTGTCCTCCCGTCTCTGAAGCCATGATCGTACCCACAACGGCTTCTTCCTTCCAATAAACTATAGCGACAAGCTTATAGTTTGAGTGGCAGCAGCACAAGCCACAACAGCTCTTACTTTTGCAAACGATGCCGTGAAGAGTGGACCGAGAGGAGGAGGACCTAAGAAGCGATACAAAATGTTACAGGTCCAAAGAAGAAGATGTGAATACAGGGCGACTGGTTTGTTTACGTTGTGGATATGGGCAGCCGATCTTGGTCGTGTGTGACGCACGTCATCTGGTAATCAAGAACTACCCCCCTTCCTTGAGACTGTTTTCCATCCCCCCTGTGATCCACCAGAGCGCTCCTTCTTGTCCATATAACTAGATGAACCAACACATTTTCTCATTTTGTCACTCATCAAGGACAACACGCATTGGTTTAGTCACAGTTATGAGATCTCCAGTTCATTAGGAACCTTTCTCTAGCTACTTTGCGTCACTGCACGAGACGGACTTTTTCAAGACGTCCTTTTCTCAACAAAATACCGACCGATGGCATCGCTTCACTTTCTTGTTTCTAATGATGACAATGATGTTTTCATACCTACAGTGGTGCTTTCAAATGGTCTGTGGTGCAGCAGTAACACAACAGTAACATCGTGAATCTGTATGCACCCCCACCTGGCAGGGTTACCCGTAAGAATCTCAGGAAATGGTCATCGCCTTTGGCCTAAGGAGGTGCGGCGCGGTGTGTTTACCTGTGTCGCCAGCCCCGCCGCAGCTTGTGCCACACCCCCGATTCTTGCCAAGAATTGGGGGGACTTCTTGAAAATCTGACACACGAGAACAAGAAACGCAAGGATTTCTCAAGATTTGGGTAAGTCTTGCTCGTGTTGGGGTATTTCTTGAACGCCAGATAACGGCTTAAAGCTGTAGCTGCCTGTTGCGCCTACCACCAACACTGCTGGAGGAAAAAGGCCAAGTGTGATACCAGCTTGAGACCCTATTCCCATTGTTTTCCGCTCTGAGCGCTATTGTCTTGCTGCGAACAACAGGAACCCACGCTCACGTCTCGACTTGTACGAACAGGATGCTCGTACGCCAAGTCACCGCTCGTAAACCAAGACATTTATTGTGATTTTCTTTTGCTCATAAATCAAAACGCTCATAAAGTAAGGCACTCGTAAACCAAGGTGTGACTGTATTTGGTAGTTCCTCGCTCCTCTTGTCATCATTATCTTAGAGATGAATCATATTTGCCGGCACTGAAGATGTCCTTTCTTTCTTAAAATAAGACTTGAAAAATTAGCATGCTGTGCACCATTACAAGCTTGTCATGCTGGTGGTGAGGCTGAGCCTGATTGTGCACCCCACAGGAGAGGGGCGCAGCAGTGCAGGGGTGTGTGGCAGTGCCCTCAGTGGATTCTCTCCGGGCTGGCGGTGCACCACTGGCCACACCCCAAGAACGTGAGGTGTGTTGCAGTGAGACACACACACACACACACACACACACACACACACACACACACACACACACACACACACACAGGCATGTTGGGAGGTTGGACATCAGAGGAAGGTGAAACTCTTTACACACACACACACACACACACACACACACACACACACACACACACACACACACAGACACACACACACACACACACACACACACACACACACACACACACACACACACACACACACACACACACACACACAGACACACACACACACACACACACACACACACACACACACACACACACACACACACACACACACAGACACACACACACACACACACACACACACACACACACACACACACACACACACACACACACACACACACACACACACACACACACACACACACACACACACACACACACACACACACACACACACACACACACACACACAGACACACACACACACACACACACACACACACACACACACACACACACAGACACACACACACACACACACACACACACACACACACACACACACACACACACACACACACACACACACACTCCTCCTCCTCCTCCTCCTAAGACAAACAAGCAAAAATCTTCAGTTTCCTCCCAAGTGGATGTACCGTCAGGTGTGATCCAACAGGACGAATTGGGTGTGGCAATGAAGAAAATACTATACGTTATTGAGCATCAAGATGTTGGATTTCTCAAATTTGACATGTCTAGGAAAGTGACTATATCAGATGCATTGCAGACAGAAATTTTAATGAGAGGCTCAAGTTTTTTCCAGTATATGTCCGGGGCGTTTGCAGTTAAAAACAAGCGGTCAGTGACTACAGCATGGTTCAAAAACACCTTGGCAAAGGAAAAGGAGAAGTGCTTTGGTCTTGGTTAGTCTATTCAGCTGTCAAAAGTGCAGTGTTTTGCTTCTCGTGTTTCTGTTTCCCTCGACAGAGACTGCCAGCCACTGTTCTTCCCTAGAGCTAGAGGGAGGTTTTAGCAGCTGGAAAAAGCCAGAAAAAATCATTGCACATGAAAATAGTCAGAGACATCGTGACTCTTTCACAAGATAGAAAGAAATGGAAAGGCGCCTTGTTGAAAAGGAAGGACTAATTGACAAACAGCTTCAAGGGCACATTGCCACAGAGAAGGAATAGTGGCGACAAACCCTCAAGAGAATTCTGCACTGTATTAGATATCTGTCCAAACAAAATTTAGCACTGAGAGGTCACAGAGAGAATATAACCTGCACTGAAACAGATGAAAATAATATTGGAAATTTCAGAGGCCTTTTAAAACTAATTGCAGAGTTTGATCCTGTCATGAAAAACCATCTGGACTATGTCTGTCAAAATCCAAGGTCCCCTTCATATTTGTCTGCTGAAGTCCAAAATGAATTCATCCAGATTATTGCATCTACTGCTGGAAGCACTTTACTGGGTGACATCCGAAGAGCTGAGCACTACGGTATAATGCTTGATTCAACTCCAGATGCTGCACACAGGGAACAAATGTCAGAGATCATAAGATATGTAGAGATAAACTATGAAGAAAAAACAGTTTGTGTGAAAGAAAGTTTCCTTGGATTTATTCAAGTACACCAAAAGGATGCAGCAAGTACTGTAAATGTAACAATGCAGCAGCTGGAGAAAGATCACTTGCCTTTTGAAGACTCTCGTTCTCAGTGTCATGACTATGCTGCTGTCATGTCTGGACACAAATAAGGAGTACAACAAAGACTTGTTACAGTGAACCCTAAAGCAATATATGTGAACTGTGACAACCACTCATTAAATTTGGCTGGGGTTCATTCCGCTAGTCATGAGGTGGTGATGGTCACATTTTCTGGAACTGTGCAGGCAGTGTATGTTTTCTTTTCAAGGTCGACCTATCGATGGGAGACACTGAAGAAGAATTTGCCTATATCTGTGAAAGCTGAATCTGAAACACGCTGGATGGAGTGCTAGAGCTGATGCAGTTCGACCCATACATGAAAATGTGGGGGATTTGGTCCAACTTTTAGAGACCATCGGAAGTGATTTGAAGGAGACAACAGATACCAGAAGTGAAGCAACACAGCTGTTGAGCAGCAGAATTTTGACATTTGATTTCTTTGCTGCACTAAGTTTCTGGAACATTTTACTTACCAAGATTGACAGAGTCCAGAAGCGACTGCAGGATCCAAAAATGAATTTCCATGAGGCAGCACAAGATATCCAGGCGTTGCAAGTTTATTTCCTTGCTAATCGGCAGGAAATCTGCCAGACATCTATCAAAAAAGCAAAGGAGCTCTGTCATGCTTGGGATGTAAGAATTGACAGACGACGTGGAGTGAAGAAAAAATTGCCTGGTGAAACTGGTGATGATGCAGACCTCTCAGCAGAAAATGAGATGCAACGTCTGCTAAAAGGTACTATTGACAGAATGCATAATGAAATGGGCGAACGGTTCATCAGATTGCTTAGCTTGGATTCAAAGTTTGGCTTTCTTTTGGATATTAAGGAGTTGCTATCTACAACCAATGAAGCATACATCACAGAAAGGTGCGTTGATGTGGCAAGTTTCTGTGACACTGACTTAGATGACTTGGAACTGTTCAGTGAAATTGTAGATTGCAGAATGCTGCTTAAGACACGAGATGATGTTCTGATCACTAACACACAGGAATTACTTTGTTTCATTGTACAATATGGGGATGAAAGTGTTTTCCCAAACCCTCGGGTTGGCCTTAGATACTGCTGACCATTGCAGTATTAATTGCTAGTTGTGAGCGATCATTTAGTAAATTGAAACTTATCTTGTCGTACCTTTGAACGTCTATGGGGCAAGAAAGGTTGTCGGCCTTAGGTCTACTAAGTGTAGAGCAAGAGATCGCAGACAAAATAAACTTTGATGACGTGGTAGATAAATTTTCAGCTGTAAAAGCTAGAAAGATAAATACATTGTGTCGTGCATCAGTACTTGATATCCTTCAATTCATTGTCAACCCTTTTCTTTGGTTTGGTTTTCTGTTATCAATATCTGTCTAATTACCTTTTCCCTTTAAAGCTTTATACCGTTTTATTTCCTTGCATATTGTTGACCCTAAGCATCCAGCACTTTAATCTTTTTGTGTTCATTAATTTGCCACATGCTAAAACATTCTCTAAAGAAAAGTAAGGTTTATAATTAGTGAACTAATTCATCTTTGTTCTTATCAGATTTCTTTCCAGGCATTATAACTATTCAGTCTTTACCACAAAATACATTTTTTTCTAATATTAACTTCTATACTGGCAACAATTTGTACATTTTCATGATTTTCTTAGCCCCTGTTTTTACTAAAGTTTATCTCCTATTTTAGTCATATCTGTTTAATTTGCCATTTGTCTTTGGTTATTAAGAGTTACTGGTTGCTGTGATGCCTTACTATAGTCTACATCTTATTTATCTTATCAACATTTTGGAATTTATTTATGAGGGCTAATAATTAATTAATTATATCTATTATTAATAAAATAAACTATTTTAGTTTGCGAATTCGGTTTGTGTTCTATCATTCCAGAATATTATTATGCAAATTAGAATGCTTTGTTTTCAACACAATATATCTGAAATAATAAAGGCAAACATTTCCTGCCAAGATTAGTACACTCAAATGAAAAGAGCCCTTCACCCCTTTGGGGGCGCCATAATAGACTTTGCCCCCGGGCGCCAACAACCCCACGACGCCACTGACAGAGCCACAGGGATAGGAGACTTTGGCCACCTCCATTCCCCCCCATTCCTTCCCTCCCTCCCAAGAGTATATAAAGGAAAGGGAGTAAGGGGAGAGTAAGGAAGAAAGGGAAGGGAGGAAGGGGACGAGAGAGAGAGAGAGGGTGATTGAAAGGGAAGGGAAGGAAAGGAAGGAAGAGGAAGGGGAAGAGAGAGAAGGAAAAGGAGAGAGAGAGAGAGAGAGAGAGAGAGAGAGAGAGAGAGAGAGAGAGAGAGAGAGAGAGAGAGAGAGAGAGAGAGAGAGAGAGAAGGGATGGAAGGGAGAGAAGGAAGGAAGGAGGAAGGAAAGAGAGAAGTGGATGAAAAGTGATGGAAAGGAAAGCGAAGGAAAAGGAAGAGTAGAAAATAAAGGAGGAAGGAAGAGGAAATGGAAAGAGAGATAAGAGGGGACAAAAAGTGTTGGAATGGGAAGAGGGGGAGGCGTAATCTTTTCCCTCACTAAACCACATTCTCACACCTCGGCACTTTCCAGGTATTTGGAGGAGTACAAGTTGAAGGAATGGTGCGCTGACGGAACCATTGTAGCCGTGCCGTGCTCCCTGCCAGACAACACCAACACCAACACTACTGCAGGGAAAAAGAAGAAAAAGAAATGTGTGGTGTGTGTGTCTCAGGCTGGGAAGGTAGACCCCACATTACCACACCAGGAGGAAACACACACTGGCCTTCAGATGGTGGTGTCAGTGAAGGTTCAAGCACAAAGAGGAGAGGTGTGGTGTGTGTCTCAGGCTGGGAAGGTAGACCCCACATTACCACACCAGGAGGAAACACACACTAGCCTTCAGAACGGTGGTGTTAGGGAAGGTTCAAGGACAAAGAGGAGAGGTGAGGTGTGTGTCTCAGACTGGGAAGGTAGACCCTACATTACCATACCAGGAGGAAACACACACTGGCCTTCAGATGGTGGTGTCAGTGAAGGTTCAAGGACAAAGAGGAGAGGTGTGGTGTGTGTGTCTCAGGCTGGGGAGGAAGAGGAAGGAAGTTCACTGGAGAAGCAGGAGGAAGCACTTAATGGCCTCACGAATGGCGGTTCTGGCTCAAATACCGATGTGATTAAACATAGGAAACAAACCCGAAGGAGAGGGAAGAAGTTGAAGGGAGGCGATGAAGTGGCCGTACCTTAGAGGAAGAACAAGGATGGATAGAATATGAAAAAGCACTAGTTACCCCTCACAATGGCAGCGTTGGCTCAAGTACCGATGTGAGGAAGCAGGAAGCAAACCCAAAGGAGAGGGAAGAAGTTGAAGGGAGGCGATGAACTTGCTGTGCCTTAGAGGAAGAACAGGGATGAGTAGAACATGAAAAAAACACTAGTTACCCCTCACAATGGCAGCGTTGGCTCAAGTACTGACGTGATTAAACATAGGAAGCAAACACGAAGGAGAGGGAAAAAGAAGAAGTTGCAGGGAGGTTATGAAGTTGCCGTGCCTTAGAGGAGTAACAGGGATGGATAGAATATGAAAAAAACACTAGTTACCCCTCACAATGGCAGTTTTGGCTCAAGTACTGATGTGATGAAGCACAGGAAGCAAACCCAAAAGAGAGGGAAGAAGAAGAAGTTGAAGGGAGGCGATGAAGTGGCCGTACCTTAGAGGAAGAACAGCGACAGATGGAACATGAAGGAAGAAGAAAACACTAGTTACCCCTCACAGTGACAGCACTACTGAAAGGAAGAGAAAGAAGGTGGAACAGAGGGAGTGTAGTGTGGCTTGTGTGTTGAACTTAAGAAGGGACACACTGCAGGGTTTGAACAGGAAGAAATGCTTACCTCACAATGACAGCACTAGTGAAAGGAAGAGAAAGAAGACAAAATGGAGTTGTGTGGCTTGTGTGTGTTGAACTTAAGAAGGGACACACTGCAGGGTTTGAACAGGAAGAAATGCTTACCTCACAATGACAGCACTAGTGAAAGGAAGAGAAAGAAGACAAAACAGAGGGAGTGTGGTGTGGCTTGTGTGTGTTGAACTTAGAAGGAAGACACTGCAGGTTTGAGCAAAGAAAACACTTACTGACGATGGCTGAGTGGTCGGTGCCTGGATGCCATGACCCCAAGGACCCAGGCTCAAGTCCCTCTGCAAGACACTGACAATTCTTAACCATCGGCCAGTGGTGGAATATTACCCACATGCTGCCCAGGTCTTCAATCAACCTTGACTTCAGCGACTTCGGTCAAGAGGAGCACCGGGGGGCAGCATGGGCCAAGCAGAGTCATACATCACAGCAGCCACTATAAATTAAATTCGCCTGTGCCACGAACGGACTGGGGTCTTCCAAGTGGTCCCTCGAGAGAGCCTACTGGTGCTATAGGCAGAGGAGAAGGAGGAGGAAAAATGAAAAGAGGAAGAATTCTGTGGCACTGGTGAAGGAGTAGAAGGAGGAAGAGGATAAAAAGGAAAGAGAAAGAAATCTGCAGCTACAATGGAAGAGAGGAAACACAGAAAAAGAGACACATGAAGAGACTGAAGGAAAGGGAATGGACAGTTACGACAAGAAGAAGCATTTAATAGTCCTTATAATGGTGGCACTGCTGAAGAATAAGAAGGAAGAGGAAGAAAGGAAAAATATGTACCTTGTGATTTTGGGCTGTGAAGAAGCTGAAGGAAGGCAAAGTAATGGAGGGAAGAGAACAGTCAGTCAATTACAACAAGAAGAAGCACTTACTAATCTACAGAATGGTGGCACTGCTGAAGAATAAGAAGGAAGAGGAAAAATAAAAGAGAAAGAAATCTGTGCCTTGTGATTTTGGGCTGTGAAGAAGCTGAAGGAAGGCAAAGTAATGGCAGGACCTTGAGGGAAGAGAACAAACAGTCAATTACAACAAGAAGAAGCACTTACTAATCTACAGAATGGTGGCACTGCTGAAGGAGAACACAAAGGAAGAACAAACAACACCAGACCTGCTGGTCCTTATGAGGCTGTTTGTGACAAGCTACACTAACTATCTAATCAAAGGTGGAAGATGAAGGACAGCAAAGGCGAAGGCTCCTTCCCACCCCCCATCCCTCCAGCCAAAGCTGGCAAGAAAGGAAAAAGAACCATGCAGCTTGGAAAAACTGCATGGAAATTTTGTAGGAAAGAGGAAAGAACTACCATTACTGCTACCACTAACCGGGCGATAAAAGCGGACAAGGACAAGAGGAAAGAAGGAAGAAGAGGAAAAAGGAAAGAGAAAGAAATCTGTGCCTTGTGAATTTTATGCTGTGACAGTTACAATAGGAATTACACTTACTCTCCTTCACAGTGCTGGCATGTGCTCAAATTATGACACACAAAGGAAACAGTCGCCTTCACCATTACTCTTTCCTTCCTCTCCACTCTTACAAACACTTCTCCCTCCCTCTCCCTCCCTCTCAGCCAAACACTGTCATGGAGCCATCTGGTCCCATAAAGCACTAGTGGAAACAATCGCCTTCACCATTACTTTTTCCTGTCTCTCCACTCTTACAAACACTTCTCCCTCCCTCTCCCTCCCTCCCAGCCAAACACTGTCATGGAGCCATCTGGTCCCATAAAGCACTAGTATTTTTAGAATGGCAAAAACATGTATAATGAGCTCACAGCGAAACAGTGCGCGACCTTTTGTATACTCGGACTTTTGTCACGGCGGAAAACATACATGATATACAGACAAACAGACAGCATTGAGGGGAGGCGATGAAAAGGCAGTCCCTTCAACTTGACGGGGGTGGAAGGAAGTGTGAGAGATGAAGAAGGAAGGAGAAAAAGAACATCCCATCACAACACTGGTGCTAAGAAAAGACAAAGAAGAAAAGTAAAATAAGAAAGAAAGGTGTAGCTTGTGGCTCTCAGGAATGTTAGTTAGGCTGTAACACTTGCAATAGAGAAAACACTTTAGTGGTGGCGTGGACTCAAGTTCTGACTCACACGAAGAACAGCTGAAACAAATGTGAAATAAAGTATGTGTGTGCCTATTTGCAGTATACAGGGCCTCAGCTCAAGCATGGTCAGTCCTGTCTCCCAATCTATATTTGTCTAGCTTTTTCTTCATTTTCTGGTCACTGCCCGCTTCAACAAGGTCTTTGCTTCGTCCATTCCATGTATCCACACTCCTGTATGGAAAACTGCATGTCTTTCAAACAAGTCCCCTTTCTCAATTTCTTACTGTGTCCTCTTAGCTGCCTCCTCCCTTCCGTTGTGATTAAATAATTTCTATCCAACACTTCCATGCCACTCGTATTCTCTCATAAAAATTACATATCATCCCTTCTCCATTTTCATACAAGACTAACCATCATATTCTTTTAACATTTCGGCGCCCAAGCACACAGATTCAACAAGGCTTTCGTATGAGTTGTAGGAGGCATTTCCAGGGGTAGTTTCATGGCCCTGGTGGTAGTTTGACCCTTCTTCTGTAACAAGAACTTAAAATACCACCCTTTAGAGCTCGACTGATCTCCTTTTATGCCTTTGGAAATAGTTGATGTGAGGGGCGGAAGTGTTTGAGAATACCAACCCTCTTAGTATCTCCATCTCTCCAGTGCTTTCATCTCCTGTATGACAATCTTCTCTCACTTAAAAACTAATTCTCATCCTTCTCCAATTTCCTATAAGACTTAGTGTAGCTCTTTGATCTCATTGTAATGAACTCCATCTCTTTGATCCTTTCCTCTCTTCCTTCTCGTGTTCCTTCGGGTTGTCTTTAGAGGGAGAATTAAAGGTTGGAAACTGGACTCTGAACTCAGACCCTCAGAGCTCAGCATTCACCACTTCCAGCCGTTGTGTAATATAGTGATATCTGTAGAAGTAGTTGTAATAGTAGTATCAGGTCCTCTGCATGCTTCTGATATATTCCAAATTTCTTCTTTTCTCTCATTTTTACATCATATTTCTCTCTCCTCTGCGCCGGCTCCATTCAAACAAAACTTTCTGTATCCATATTTATTCAGTTAACTTACATTGTGTTTACATTAATGCAAGAGAGAGAGAGAGAGAGAGAGAGAATATTTATGTGTCGGGGGGTCATGTGTCTGTGGGGTTTGTAAACATACTGTGGGGTGACATCCTGTGGGGCCTGTGGCTGAGAGAGAGAGAGAGAGAGAGAGAGAGAGAGAGAGAGAGAGAGAGAGAGAGAGAGAGAGAGAGAGAGAGAGAGAGAATTATTTATGTGTCGGGGGGTCATGTGTCTGTGGGGTTTGTAAACATACTGTGGGGTGACATCCTGTGGGGCCTGTGGCTGAGAGAGAGAGAGAGAGAGAGAGAGAGAGAGAGAGAGAGAGAGAGAGAGAGAGAGAGAGAGAGAGAGAGAGAGAGATTTATGTCTCTCAGCATTGTACTGTCATTATCAGGCTGCTCCTAACGTGCCACTCACTGGAGGTCACTGATCAGGTGTGTGCAGCCAGGCTTGGGCGCCAGATTTGACCCACTGTGGACAAATTTCCCACGTCCACACATGAGGTCAATCTGCCGCCCATGCCTGGCTGCAGACACCCACCCTAATCAGTGCGCTGCTAACACGTCCGCTGCGATTGGCACAGATCTGGCTTTCACTAGTAGCCTGATAACATATACTCCCAGGTCTTTCTCTGCCTCTGTGGTGGATAGTGGAGTGTTTCCCATGTGGCTTCCCATGTGGCATTGGTATGCTGGATATCCCCTCCCAAGGTGCAGTACTTTACATTTTTCTTCATTGAATTGTAGCAGCCACTTTTTGTTCCTTTCCTGTTGCTAAGTGATGTCTTCTTATAGGAAATCCGCAGTCAAGGGGTTAACGGTGACAGCATCGTCTTAGTGCCAGCCAGACAGTGACAGTTCCCAGGGCAGCCAAACAGTGACGGTGCAATGCTGACAGTGACAAACTGCTGTGGGAAGCTTTAAAATTGGTGCATCAGGAATGAGAGCATTTCAAGCTTACAACACATATCCCTTACATAAAATCAAAATATATGAGTATTTCCATGAGAGAGAGAGAGAGAGAGAGAGAGAGAGAGAGAGAGAGAGAGAGAGAGAGAGAGAGAGAGAGAGAGAGAGAGAGAGAGAGAGAGAGAGAGAGAGAGATTCCTTTTCCCAACTCAGACTTTGGTGAAGAGATTAAATTTGTATTAGTATTAAGTAACTAAATAAATGATAGAACAAAATGGCTTGAGTCTAGGCTCCTGAGAGAGAGAGAGAGAGTGTTGTGCTTGCCACTCATCTTTTTCTTGTATATTTGAATTTGTGAAGCATCAGTGACGTGGCAATAACAGTTTAAAATCTCAAAGTGTGTACCTCGCAGTGCTGGGGATGGACCCTTGCAATAAAAGTTGGGGCAGCACATCAACAGAGTCCCTTATGAGCAGCTCCTCCTCCTGTATAATATGGAAGCAGAAGGAAGTGTAAATGAAAGTATTGAACAAGTGCATTAGTCTCATCATCAGTCATCATTCCCTCAATGTCCACACTGCTAGGCTGGGACGTCAGGTGTAGTGCCGCAGAATTGGCCCCTGGCACGATGGTTGAATTCGTTTGCTGCCCTGGCTTGTACTCTGAAGGCCCGGGGTCCCTCAGTGCACGTACGAGACTAGTGAAACATTATTATTATTGTTATTAGTATTATCTGTCATGGAAATACACAATGACAAAACTAATGCATCTGTTCAATATACACCCATGCCTTAATATACTTTCTCTTGCATGCAAATTATAGGGGAAGGAGATGGGAAGATTTAGAAGAGGAAAAATAGGAGGAGGAGGAACTAAGGAAAAATATTATAGATGAGGATTTGTAGGAGAGGAAGAAAGGAAAAAAACATAGAAAATAAGAAAGAGGAGGAGGAGGAGGAACAGAAAAGGAGGTGAAGTGAAAACTGTGAAAAGAGGAATATAAGAAAGACGTAAGTTTAGAAGAGGAGGAGGAACAGGAAGAAAATTATAGCTAGAGGAGGATCCGTAAGAGGAGAAATGACGGACGAAAATAAATGATGGAAATAGAGAAAACAAGGAAGAGGAGGAGGAGGAGGAGGAAGAGAGAAGTATAAGAAAGACGTAAGTTTAGAAGAGGAGGAGAAGGAGGAGGAGGAAAAGTAGAAGAAACGAAGTATAAAATTAAGGAAGGAAATAGAGAAAACAAGGAGGAGGAGGAGGAGGAAGAGAAGTATAAGAAAGACATAAGATTACAAGAGGAGAAGAGGAGGAGGAGGAGGAGGAGGACAAGTAGGAGGAGAAACGAAGGAAGAAAATTAAGGAAGGAAATAGAAAACAAGGAAGAGGAGGAGGAAGAGAAGAGGAGGAGAAGATCGAGGAGGAGGAGGAGAACAAGTAGGAGGAGAAACGGAGGAAGAAAACTAACGCTGGAGATATTGAAAAAAAGGAAGAGGAGGAGGAGGAACAAAAATGAAGATGGAATGAAAAACGGAGAAAAGGAAAAATATATTAAAAAAACCTGAGAAGAAGAAATAATAAGCAGGAGAATAAAGGAAGAAAGGGCAGAAAGGGGGAGAGAGGAAGGAAGAGGAGAAGTAGAAAGGAAAAAGACATAAAATTATAGAAAACGAATCCTAGGAGAGGAAGAGGAGGGGTCAAAGAAGGAGGAGGAGGAGGAGAAGGAGCAAAGGAAGAAAAATAAGAAAGGAAAGAGGAAGGAAGAGGAGGAGGAAAAAGTAGAAAGGAAAGAGAGATACATGAGAGAAAATGAGTCATATAGGAAGAGGAGAGGGAGGGGAGCGATAAAGAAGGAAGAAGAGGAGGAGGAGGAGGAGGAGGAAGGATAAAGAATGACATATATTAGAAAGGAAGAAAAATAAAGGAAAGAAGAAATAAATGACAAAATAATATAGGAAGGAAAGAAGAAGTATAAGAAGAAGAAAAAGAAAAAGAAGAAGAGGAGAAGAAAATATATATTAGGAAGGAGGGAAAACACGAACAGAAGGAGAGAGAAGATATAGTAAAAGAGGAGGAGGAGCAAGGAGGAGGAGGAAGAAGAGGAGGAAGAGGAGGAGGAGGAGGAAGCTCTTGCTACTATAAATCTTGCAAACTACGACTATTATTACTACTACTACTACTACTATTTCTATTACTACTACTACTACTACTACTATTACTATTACTATTACTACTACTACTACTACTATTACTATTATTACTACCACTACTGCTACTATTACTACCACTACCACATGCATTTCACTACAGTAAGGTCTGTATATAATTCTTGCTGTGGTGGTTCTGCTGCTGGTATCTCATTCCCTCCCTCATTCTTGTTGTGGTTCTGTTGTCTCATTCGACCATTCTTGCTGTGGTTCCAATGCACATTCATTCATTCTATTCCCGTCACTGCCTGTTGCTTGCCGCCCGCCTCGCCTGTGAATGGAAGGATGTGTGAATGTGTATGTCATGGGAAGAATGTGTGAACCATCTGTATGTTACGGGAGGGAGGAATGTGTGAACCATCTGTATGTTACGGGAGGGAACAATGTGTGAACCATCTGTATGTTACGGGAGGGAAGAATGTGTGAACCATCTGTATGTTACGGGAAGAATGTGTGAACCATCTGTATGTTACGGGAAGAATGTGTGAACCATCTGTATGTTACGGGAAGAATGTGTGAACCATCTGTATGTTACGGGAAGAATGTGTGAACCATCTGTATGTTACAGGAAGAATGTGTGAACCATCTGAATGTTACAGGAACAATGTGAACCATCTGGATGTTACGGGATGAGTGTGTGAACCATCTGTATGTTACGGGAAGAATGTGTGAACCATCTGTATGTTACGGGAGGGAAGAATGTGTGAACCATCTGTATGTTACGGGAAGAATGTGTGAACCATCTGTATGTTACGGGAAGAATGTGTGAACCATCTGTATGTTACAGGAAGAATGTGTGAACCATCTGAATGTTACAGGAAGAATGTGTGAACCATCTGTA
The DNA here is from genome assembly GCF_024679095.1 of Eriocheir sinensis. NCBI lineage: Eukaryota > Metazoa > Arthropoda > Malacostraca > Decapoda > Varunidae > Eriocheir > Eriocheir sinensis. The sequence goes on along the minus strand of NW_026111084.1, from coordinate 344,515 downwards.
TGTTACGGGAACAATGTGTGAACCATCTGTATGTTACAGGAAGAATGTGTGAACCATCTGTATGTTACAGGGAAGAATGTGAACCATCTGTATGTTACAGGAAGAATGTGTGAACCATCTGTATGTTACAGGAAGAATGTGTGAACCATCTGTATGTTACAGGAATAATGTGTGAACCATCTGTATGTTACGGGAAGAATGTGTGAACCATCTGTATGTTACAGGAAGAATGTGTGAACCATCTGTATGTTACAGGAAGAATGTGTGAACCATCTGTATGTTAGGAAGAATGTGTGAACCATCTGTATGTTACAGGAAGAATGTGTGAACCATCTGTATGTTACAGGAAGAATGTGTGAACCATCTGTATGTTACAGGAAGAATGTGTGAACCATCTGTATGTTACAGGAAGAATGTGTGAACCATCTGTATGTTACAGGAAGAATGTGTGAACCATCTGTATGTTACAGGAAGAATGTGTGAACCATCTGTATGTTACAGGAAGAATGTGTGAACCATCTGTATGTTACAGGAAGAATGTGTGAACCATCTGTATGTTACAGGAAGAATGTGTGAACCATCTGTATGTTACAGGAAGAATGTGTGAACCATCTGTATGTTACAGGAGGAAGAATGTGTGAACCATCTGTATGTTACAGGAAGAATGTGTGAACCATCTGTATGTTACAGGAAGAATGTGTGAACCATCTGTATGTTACAGGGAAGAATGTGTGAACCATCTGTATGTTACGGGAAGAATGTGTGAACCATCTGTATGTTACAGGAAGAATGTGAACCATCTGTATGTTACGGGAAGAATGTGTGAACCATCAGTATGTTACAGGAAGAATGTGTGAACCATCTGTATGTTACGGGAAGAATGTGTGAACCATCTGTATGTTACAGAAAGAATGTGTGAACCATCTGTATGTTACGGGAACAATGTGTGAACCATCTGTATGTTACAGGGAAGAATGTGTGAACCATCTGTATGTTACAGGAAGAATGTGTGAACCATCTGTATGTTACAGGAAGAATGTGTGAACCATCTGTATGTTACAGGAAGAATGTGTGAACCATCTGTATGTTACAGGAGAAATGTGAACCATCTGTATGTTACAGGAAGAATGTGTGAACCATCTGTATGTTACGGAAGAATGTGTGAACCATCTGTATGTTACAGGAAGAATGTGTGAACCATCTGTATGTTACAGGGAAGAATGTGAACCATCTGTATGTTACAGGAAGAATGTGAACCATCTGTATGTTACAGGAAGAATGTGTGAACCATCTGTATGTTACAGGAAGAATGTGTGAACCATCTGTATGTTACAGGACGGAAGAGTGTGAAAATCAGTGTCATTGCTTAAAAAATAGATGAAAACTACTTGATTTTTTACCATAATTAAGAATGAGAGAGGCCAATCGGCTACCATGGTTGCCGACTGTTTGGGACATTCGGCCAACTTGTTGGCAGAATGTCTGCGACATCTGCCAACTAATCTGAAGACGAGTCTCAACGGTCATTTTTTAAATGGCGCCATGTCTACAACAACCAGAATCTACGCAGAGGCTGAAGGACGCCCTCTGAGTTCGTGACTTGAGCATGTCGACAGATCCTGCCAGGAAGTACTCAGGATGGGAAGCGGGTCTGCATGGATACTTGCAGGTGACCCCAGACATGGCGTCGTAAAGGTGGGCGAGGCTACAGGGCCCCGGCGTATGCCCCTATTGGTTGAAAAGAGGCAGCTCAAAGGTAAAATTGATTAAAAAAAAAACTACTCCGTTGGCGCTGCTCCTGTGAGAAGTTTAAATAGTAATCGGAAGTGTTAAAATCGGAAAGGTGTTTTTATACACCCCTTTTGACGTTCAAGTCGTAGGCAGGAGGAAACATTAGGAAAGGATGTTCTAGAGTTTACAAATGAAAGGGATGAAATAGGAAGATGCTGGTTGACTCTTGCATGAGAGATTTGGATATATAAGGATATTCAGTCAATGAATGGGGGCGTGCTAATGCCCGTATAGCCGAGACGGACAATGAGGGTAATCAGGTCCCCCTTCTTTCTCTCAAACATCCTCCTCATTCTCCTCCTCCTTGTCTCCCCCGATATATGTTTTACCCACAAAGCATCGTCGCAGTCTTCAACATAAAGCTTGTTCCGGTCAACATTTACCCCCCTCCTCCCTAATTTATCGCCTGAGCCAAACTCTCTCTCTCTCTCTCTCTCTCTCTCTCTCTCTCTCTCTCTCTCTCTCTCTCTCTCTCTCTCTCTCTCGTGACCATAGGTAAACCCCCAAAATAGTGTTAGCCCTCGTTGGTGCCTCCTGAGAGAGAGAGAGAAAGAAAGAAGAAGAAGAAGAAGAAGAAGAAAGAAGAGAAGTACATAGATTTACATAGAAAATCAGACCACACAGACCCCATGGTCCAGACTAGGTGGTCTGTCTTAAACCTAGTGAATCTACACTAATCATATGGCTCCAAAACGTTGCTTTTCTACTTTAGTTATTAAAGCCAAAGTTCAAGGAAGTGACGGTCGAGCTTGTTTTAAAGGAGTCAATCGTGTTACACTGGACCACTGACGGTGTTCAAGAACTTATTCTATTTTCGCACTACAACGTTGGTGAAGGAAAATTTGGTGCAGTCTGAATTTACTTGTCTACATTTGAGTTTATGTCATTGTTCCTCGTTCGCAAAAAGTGTCATTGATCATAAACAATTTTGTTCTGTCTACATTCAATGAAACAATTGAAGAGTATTTTAAAACATTCGATCAGTTTTCCTCAGGCGACGTTTCTCAAGAGAACATATTGAGGGGTGGAAAGCCTTTCTTCGTAGGATTTGTTGTGCAAGGAAGGGATCATTTTGTTGCCCGACGCTGAACACCTTCTAATTTAGTAATGTCCTTTGCATGGTGAAGAGACCAAAACTGTAGCCGCATATTCCAAGTGGGGTCTGACTAAACTACTGTAGGCAGGTAATACATCTTTATTCTTGAATAAACAGTTTCTTTTAATGAAGCCCAACATTCTGTTCGCTTTATTTGCTGCATCGATGCATTGCTGGCAAAATTGGAGGTTTGACGCGATTTTGACCCCCAGGTCCTTAACGCATTGAACGCTTGTAACTAAGTTTAACGCCGCGCATTTCGTATTCGAACTTCTTATTTCTTGTTCCAACCTGAAGGACCTGGCACTTGTCTGCCGTTAAAGGCATCTCCCATCTATCCGACCAAGCTGAAATTTTGTACAAATCCACTTCGAGAGCTGCCTGTCTTCGTCGAGTGAGAACCGAGTTACCAATCTTTGTGTCGTCTGCAAATTTACTAATGCGATTATTGGGTCAATCGCCACATCGTTGATGCTAAATAATGAAAACATTGGGCCAGAAGAACCGAGCCGCAAGGACGCCACTAGTGACAGCGCCCACCTTCGAGTTAAATCCGTCAATCACCACTCTTTGTTGTCTGTTGCTCAACCAATTCGCGATCCATTGGTTTACTTGACCGTCAATACCTATTTGCTTTAATTTATAAAGTAATTTTATGATGTGGGGACCTTATCAAACGCTCTCTAGAAATCAAGATAGACTACGTCCAATGATTTGGTTATGTCATAAACTGGAAGAGAGTCGTTATAAAAAGGTCAATAGGTTTGATAGGCAGGATCTTTTTGTTACGGAAGCCATGTTGTGAATCCCCAATTAATGAGTGGCTTTCAGAGGTAACTCACCATTTTGTCTCTAATTATGCTCTCAAGTAGCTTACCTACAATTGAAGTTAGACCAATGGGTCGGTATTTTTGTCTCCTTTCTTAAAAATCAATTGTCACGTTAGCTTTTTCCAATCGAAGAAGGGACGATGCCTTGTCGCAAGGACATATTGAATATCAGGTTGTGAGGGAGAAGTGTTCGCTCTTTTGTTTCTTTAAAGCGAGTATAGGATATACTTTATCGGGTCGGGACTTTTATTTGTTTTTAAGTGAATGGAGAGCTTTAAGGTTTCCATCGGTTTATTTATTCAAAATTAGGCCAATGCATGCTCGAGATTTACACATTAGTACTGGTGTTGGTGGTAGTGGGAGGAAGGACTGTTAGTATTAAACACCGAGGAAAAGTCATTGTTTAAGAGATTTGCAATGTGTTGGCTGTCAGTCACCAGTGCACCGTCGCTGTTTGTTAAAGGAGTCAATTCCACTTCTGATCGCCTTTCTGTTGTTTATGTAACTGAAGAAAGATTTCGGATTATTTTTACAGTTGGCTGCAATATTTTCTTCATATCTACGCTTTGCCTGACGCACTAATCTTTTTACTCGTCTTCCTGGCTTTTGATTATAAAGTCTAATGTTTTTTCGGGCGTGCTTTGTTCTTTCTTTAACTTGTGAGACAATTTCTCTCGTCCCTGACTGAGTGTTTAATTTCGCTTCATTAAACCAAATTATGGGCTTTATTAGTCATTAATTGCTTCTCGCACAAGGGGACGAATGTGTTCTGGTTAGTATATGATTTTTTTTAAAAGCTTAGCCAGGCTTCCTCTACATTGCCGTCATCTGATAGTTGTATTTGTGTTGGTTTTGTCGGATTTCTACGAAGTTAGCTCTTTTTGAAATTAGGCACCTTTACTTTTATTTTCAGTCACTGATGTTTGAGCTCTAATGTCGACGCGCACTGATTTATAATCGCAAGAAGCCGGTGTTCTCCTACCGTGACACTACTGACTAGGATTATCTTGGGTCGTTATAACAAGGTCGAGTACCATCATTTTGTCGAGTTGGCTCGAAGAAACCATTTGGCTTAGATGATTTTCTTCTAGAAATTCGATCATTCTATGTGACTCGCCTCCTGTACTGCAACAGTGTCCTTGGTCCATGATCGATATGAGGGACAAGTTGCGTCTCTAATATCGAGTGGTCGTTGTTATTAAATAGCTGCCTTCAAAACGCTGTACATTTCAAGGTCGTCATCTCAGTGATTGCCCGGGAGGCCTGTAGGTGACCGATATATATTTAAATTGACTTTTGCAGTATGTTTACTCGCACGTACAAATGTTCAACGTTACTGTTTCCGATGTTCTGTCAGTGGGATTTGCGGTAATAGCTTTACGATATAAAGGGCAGCCGCCACCGCCTCTACGGTTCACACCGATCTTTGTTGAAGAGATATAGCCATCTATATATTTGTACTCGGAACTTTCAATCCCAATATTTGTGGTGTCGATAAATATTTCGGCTATAGCTTAATTATGTCAAAATTTTCTGTTAGAGCAAGACATCTCCAGTTCATCGATTTGTTGCTTAGGCTACGCGCATTGGAATTTAGGCTTCGGTTTTACCCCGTTATCCTAGAGGCTTAGTAATAGAGGTGGTGGTACTTGCGGGATCACGGTTACAGGTTTGTTGCGATGCACGGCATCTATTTACACAGGCAGGGGTGGAGGGACAATGGCTGAGGGGTCGTTTTGATCGAGAGAGAGAGAGAGAGAGAACAATTATTTGACGTTAGAGTCAGGTCTTTTTCTCTTTTCTTTCCCTACTTCCTTTCTCCATACTTGCTTGTAATCTTTCTTTTTATTGCCAGTGTCAAATGAAAACAAACATATCGTAAATAGACAACTTGTAACAGAGAAGAAGTAAAACTGAAAACAAAGCAAAAAGATATTCAATAATAATCACAAGTCAATCAATAATCAATAATCTAGAAAGCATCAGTTTGCCAACATAACACACTCAGCAGCCATCCACCATCAACTCGTCACTGAAGTCCATATATTATTAAAAGTATCAGGCGCCCATTACGACCCATTCCCAAGGCCACGGAGAAAGTTGGAAAGTTCGTTTTAGTCGGCGCTTTTAACATCTGTGGTCATGTATGCGGAAGAAGACAGAAGGGGAAGGAATTATAGGAAGAGGAACAGTTGGAAAAGTTTTGTTTAGTCGGCGCAACATAGCGGCCATATGCCGGAGGAAGAGACAGAAGGGAAGGAATTATACAAGGAGAGAGAGAAGAGACGTTTGACCCCCAGGGAGACAGGACACAAGCCCTGATTAATACTTGGTACCCATTCACTGCTGGGTGGACAGGGGGCGTAGGGTATCTGAAAAGCCGCCCAAATTATTCCACTCCGCTTGAGAATCGAACCAGGAAGCTCTCGATTTGTGAGCCGGGTTATTAACTAACCACTGCACCACGAGCCCCTGCACGAAAAAGATTAACCAAGGTTTTCGGGGTGATTTTTCCGTTCAAGATGCAAAAAGTCGTGTAAAACTATCACATTACAAAACAGTCCATGAATATCAGCGACTTCTACGAGAGGCTATTCAAACAGGCGAACTGCTGATTGCCGAGGGCAGCGCTGAACAATAAGAACATATTTGCCGGAGGCTCCCATTATGACCATTCCCAAAACCACGAGAAGACTAACACCCAAGAGGTTTTCAGGGTGATTTTTCCCGTTCAAAGATGAAGAAGTGAGGTAAAACTAAGGTATCGGGCTCCCATTACGACCATTCCCAAGGCCACAGCGAGATTAACGAAGGTTTTCAGGTAATTTTTTCCGTTCAAGATGAGAGTCGGGTAAAAAACTAAGGTATCAGGCTCCATTACGACCATTCCCAAAGGCCACGGAGGAAAGATTAACGAGGTTTTCAGGGTGATTTTTCCCCGTTCAAAAGTGCAGAAGTCATGTAAAACTATCACCAGCGTCACAAAACAGCCAACGAACTTTATCCCACTTCTGGAGAGGCTTTTTCAAACAGGCGATGCGGTGCTGATACGCTTAACAATATACGGGCTAGGGCTTGTTGCCCACCTATCGTCACTTGCCTCACCAACAAACCAAAAGCCAATCGACAGCAACTTGTTATTAAGAACATGTTGCTCATCTCTTCTCTGCCTCACAAACACTACTGCTCAGCTCTCGTCCTTGCCTCCATAACACAAAGCAACAGCCGCCACCAACTCGAATGTTCTCACCTCTCGTCACCATGTGGCAGCGCTCCTCATTATTATTGCACCAATATATCCCTTCGAACGTTGCTTCCTTATAACGCATCAACAGTCACTCTCCACCACAGCTCACGTCACCGCCAGAATGTTATATTGCTCACCCTCTCGTCTTGCCATAACACACAAAACAGCCGCCTTCCCCATCAACTTCGTCACCAAAAGAACGTCCTGTTGCTCACCTCTCGTCCCCTAGGTCAGCCCTCCTCGTGCGCAGAAAACTATCGTTTGACCAACATACCCACACCACAGCACACCCACCCAGGCATATAAGCAGCAGCAGATGAAAGCTCACCGGAAGCTCGGTTCTGACGTCACGGCGTACTACCTTGTGATTGGCTGGAAGCCGGAAGGGTGAAGCATTGAACAGAGGCCCCTCATTGGCAGCCCTCAGGATGGCCAGGGGCAGACGAGGAACGACAAGCGATAATGAAATCAGCTACAAAAAGTACCGTGAAAACGTTTGCTTTAAGGGAGTCACACTAGTATTTATACAGCATGATGATTTTTTTTTATGCGTTTTGTATTGAGAGGAAATTCAGCCTTGTAGTTAATACCCTGGTACGTGGTGAGCCCGTGGACCTAGGATCGAGTCCCACCTAAACTTGCGCTGATATTTCAAGCCATCGCCAGGTGGATGATGATTGCCCACATGCTGCCAGGCCTTCAATCAGCCCTAACTTCCAGTGGTTTTCGTCCAAGAGGAGCACCGGGGGCAGCATGGATGAAAGCAAGGTCATACATCACGACAGCCACTATAGAAAAAAAAAAAAAATTCGCCTGCGCCGCTAACGGGCTGGGGTCAGCCAAGAAGCCCTCGAAAGCTGCGAGAGGCGCTATTGGCAGCATATAAAAAAGTTTGTTAAGTTTAGCTTGATATCTAAAGTTGCTGTCTGACTTACGTAAGTTACTTGCCAAAGTTTTGGATGTTTACTGTTGACTCATCAGTCCTAGCCTTCAGTTAATGATAAATTTGGTGCCATTATTAAAACTTTTGCGTTTGTTTTCATAAAATATTTCGTAATAAATTTAACTGAGTGTGTTACTGGACCATGCTTCCCGGCCCGCTGTCCAGGCGTATGTTCCCTCGGGCGGGTCACCGTGTCCTCGAGCAGCAGGCCCCATCCGTAGAAAAAAGTGCCGGAAATTAGCTGCATCAGGTGCTCCTCCACGCCAGTTTGTACGATCTGAGCAAGGCCCAGAGTGTTGGCTCCTACCTTGACGCCGGCCACCATGGAGACAGACAGTACCTGAGAAGAAATGACGCATGGCACCAACGCTTGACTGAACACATAAAAACATAAGAACGCAGGAGTCTACAAGAGGGCCGGTAACCTGCAGCTCCTTTGACCCTAAGCTTCCGTGTATCTAACCCCACCTAATATCGCTGTCCATGAATTTATCTAGTCTATTTTTGAATGTGACAATTGTATTGGCACTCACCACATGACTGCTAAGCCTATTCCACTCATCCACCACCCTGTTAGTAAACCAATTAAAATTTGCCTATGTCCGTGTTGAATCTGAATTTATCCAGTTTAAACCCATTACTTCGTGTCCTACCCGGTTCTCTTACCAACAAAACCTTATGAATGTCTCCCTTATTAAAGCCCTTCATCCATTTATAAACCTCGATCATGTCTCCACGCACCCTTCGCCTTTCTAGAGAATGCAAGTTTAACTGTTTGAGTCTTTCCTCGTATGGCAAGTTTCTCAACCCCTGAATCATCTTAGTCATCCTCCTCTGCACCGATTCTAACATTTTGATATCCATTCTATAGTAAGGTGACCAGAACTGAACCGCATAGTCAAGATGAGGTCTAACTAATGCTAAATATAGTTTGAGGAGGACTTCGGGGCTTCTGTTGCTTACGCTCCTTGAAATAAATCCCAGTACCCTATTAGCTCGATTTCTAGCTTGAATGCATTGTGCCCTTGGACACAACACACACACATACACCAAGCTTCTCAACCAGCCCAGACACAGACACATCCTCCCACCCGCAGTGAACCGCCCTAAGCACTCAGTGAGACACCACAACATTATTGCCCCGATACGGGCACGGACTGACCGCTATAAGAACAGCGCAGTGCCCATGATGGTCAAGTATATTAACAATGCAAATTAAGAGCAGCACTATTTGTATGTTTTGTAAATATTTTTCATTAGCATTTATTGTTGTTGTTATTATTATTGTTATTATTATTATGAATATTATTATTATTATTATTATTATTATTATTATTATTATTATTATTATCATTATTAGTATTATCTTTACTATGATTATTGCTATTATTGTTATTTCTATTTTCCTTTTTAGTTTCAATCATACTACTTTGTTCATTTGTCTCATTCATTTCATTTTATCTTCCATTGATGTATATTTTCAGCTCTAGGGCTGCCTGCTACTTCATGCAATAAACCGTTTATTATTATTATTATTATTATTATTATTACACACACACACACACACACACACACACACACACACACACACACACACACACACTTTAGGAAAACAAAGTGAACTTTAACATTGCATTGAGACAATATTTTCAAAAATAAAATACTATACTTAATTATTCCAGTCGTACTGCTTCATATACGAATAACTGTGTGTCTACTTCAATATTTGCCGAGCAGTGTGAAATAGCCCTTCAGTTTTGGCAGGAACCGGAGCTGCTTTCGACGAGTCCTAATAATGAAAGGTTTCACGTGGCCACTTGAAACACTTTTTTATATACTCAAGGGAAGAGGAGTACGGCCGCCGTAGCTTTAAATTGCACCGACGGTCTTGCTTAGGCTGTGCACGTGTTGTGTGTAAGAGTAACATAATTATCATAAGAAGATTTCAAGATGATCGGACAAAAAAATATTTTACAAAAAATGACGCTGGCTATTTGTCCTCAGCAAGTTCCTTCTTACCCGCACATCGATACTTTTCTATCATCCTAACAAGCTTATGTGATTTCCTTTTCAATATGTTTTCATTTATCATTTGAATGTTTTACATAGCATGGAAAAACATGACGTTTAAAAAATCTAATCACATATATTTCTCCTTTAAAATTTGAACTTATAAAACCCCAAGTTTTATTGATTTCATGCAAACCTGACAACACCGTTAGCCAGACCGATGTATTTATCTACCTTCTAAGGGCCTGAAGAGAGAGAGAGAGAGAGAGAGAGAGAGAGAGAGAGAGAGAGAGAGAGA